>NC_037681.1:82254984-82389691 GCF_003255815.1 Theropithecus gelada
GCTTGAAAAATGCTAAGGTTTATACACATACGTGTCTGTGTGTGTGTATATAATTATCATCTCTATTTTACAGATAAGGAGATGACGCACAAAGAAGATCAGTAACTCACCTAGCACCAGGGCCACAGAGCTAGGGTTTGAGCCCAGGTAGTTTGCCTCCCAGGGCCGGGCTTCTAAACAACCACCGAATCCGACCTCTCCATACAGCCAGATTGTTGATTTTTTCCTCCTTTTTTAAAAAATTAGAGACAAGGATGGGCGCGGTGGCTCATGCCTGTACTCTCAGCACTTTGGGAGGTCAAGGTGGACGGATCACTTGAGCTCATGAGTTTGAGACCAGCCTGGGCAACATAGTGAGACCCTGTCTCTACAAAAAAATACAAAAATTAGGCGTGGTGGTTCATCTCCTGCTGAATAAATGCTTAAAGATATTAGTAGAGTTTCCAAAAGCACTTCACAGAACATATAGGCCCTCGAGGGAGATCTGTCTCCTCTGGGACAATCTTTCTTCTAGGAGGATATTTCTAGGAATTAGGAGCAGGAATTTGGCCAACCTGGGTTCCAGATATTTCTATTGCCTGTAACAGAATTAAGAGGAGAAGGAAAACAGTTTAGAAAGGGTGATAACAGGGAGCTGTTCTATTTTATTTTATTTTTGACACAGGGTCTCACTCTGTTGCCTAGGCTGGAGTGCAGTGGCTACTTCTATTTTAGAAAGTCTGAATTTGAAGTGATGGAAATACATCTGAGTGGAGATACACTTTTGGCTGCAGAAATTATTTTATGTGCATGTCTGAAGACTTGTATACACGTTCCAACCCTTTGACCTTATAATTATTCTGTTAGAAGTTTTTCATATGGAAATTACCCAAAAGAGAAGGAAAACTGGAAAAGCAGAATAATAAAAAAGGAAACAATCTAATTGTCAATAGTATGAATACAGCTAAGTAAATTATCTGCTTGATATGATATAATAGATTATTATGTAACTATCAAAATATAGTTATGGGCCGGGTGCAGTGACTAATGCCTGTAATCCCAGCTCTTTGCAAATCCCAGTCCTTGGCTAAATCTGGGAGGCTGAGGGGGGTGGATCACTTGAGGCCAGAAATTCCAGATCAGCCTGGGCAACATAGCAAAACCCCATCTCTACAAAAAGATACAAAAATTAGCCAGGCGGCCGGGCACGGTGGTTCATGCCTGTAATCCCAGCACTTTAGGAGGCCGAGGCAGGCGGATCACCTGAGGTCGGGAGTTCAAGACCAGCCTGACCAACATGGAGAAACCCCCGTCTCTACTAAAAATACAAAATTAGCCTGGTGTGGTGGCATATGCCTGTAATCCCAGCTACTCAGGAGGCTGAGGCAGGAGAATCGCTTGAACCTGGGAGGCGGAGGTTGTGGTGAACTGAGATTGTGTCATTGCACTCTAGCCTGGCAATAGGAGCAAAACTCCGTCTCAAAAAAAAAATTAGCCAGGCATTGTGGCATATGCTATAGTCTCAGCTACTCAGGAAATTGAGGTGGGAGGATCAATTGAGCCCTAGAGGTAGTGGTTGCAGCGAGCTGTGATTGCACCACTGCACTTTATTTAGCCTGGACGACAAAGTTAAAAATAACAAATGTCAAAAATAAAAAATAATAAATTATCAAAGAAAAAATAATAAATAAATAAATATAAATAAATTGCACCAACTTAAATCCCACCAGCAGTGTATAACATATCCTTACCAGCATGTGTTATTATATATATTTTTTTCCTTTCTGACTATGTAAAGGTTATAAAGTGGTGTTTTGGTTTAAATTTTCAGTTATGTGATTACTAATAAAGTTGTGTGCATTTTTTCATATGTTTATTGACCATTCAAGTCTCTTCTATGAAATGCCTCTTTATATCTTTTGCCTTACTTGGTTATATACCTTTTGTTTAAGCCTTTTGTAAGTACAGGCATGGGGGCTAAAGGGTTTTGCATAGGTTATATTATGAATCCTTACACTCTACTGTGTTGAGTCCTTTTTTAGAGCAAGATATTTATACATGTTAATGAGTCTTTGCTACTGTATAAGGTATCTGTCTACAGATTTAAAGAAAAAGAAACACACTTCTAAGTTTCCTAACCTTTAGCGAAGTGTAATGCCTCCACATCCAACACATTTATTTTAGGAAGGACCTTAATTCTGACTGTATTTCACAAGTGTTATTTGAAAGCAGCATTAGCTTTATCAGTTAAAGAGTGTTTTTTTTTTAAATCAAAAATAGCGTGCATTTGAAAAAGAAGACAGTGAGCTGCTAGTTGTTTAGCCCCCTTGCCACTTTAAGTGTGAAACAGAGACCATCCACCAGGAACTTGTTAGAAATGTAGAATCTTGAGCCTCACCCTAGATCTACTGAATCAGAATGTGCATTTTAAAAAGGTCTCCAGGTGACTCATTGGCACTTTTCAATTTGCAAAGGGCTGGTTAGCTAAACGGTGGTAGACACTACATGTAGGATCTGGTTGGGACTGGGGCTGAAAGAATGTCTTAGTTTTTTCAGTGTATTTGGAGCCTGGCATTGTTAGGTATAAGTGCTTGAATCTCTGAGGGGCCTGTATAGGTGAAATGGAGCTGAGAACAAGAAAATTACCTGGATCTGTCAGGTAGTGTTCTGGTCTTACAGCCCCAGAAAAATAAAATAGACGAAACCATGTGGCCTGAAATATATCTAATAGAGGTCTATTAATTTTTTTTTTAATTCTAGAACGATCTATACAATTGATCCAACTCTTCACTTCATTTTGAGTGTATGATTCAGTCTGACAGTCTTACATTAACTAGATGGATTCAACTAATAGATTTTTGAATCTTAGCACCTTAGAAATTGTTTGTACCAACACTTTCATTTTACAGATGAGGCAAATGAAGCATCATGCAATTAAGGGAGCAATCACACACCGTTCAGTGGCGGGATGAGAGTCCCAGTCTTTGGCTTTTGCCATTTAATCAGAGGCCCGGATTAGGAATTTCCCAATTCTCTAGATATATCTGGCCTGAGGTGGGTAAAACTCAGTATTATTTATTATTATCATTATTATTATTATTATTTTGAGGTGGAGTCTCACTGTCGCCCAGGCTGGAGCGCAGTGGCGCTTGCTGCAAGCTCGGCCTCCTGGGTTCATGCCATTCTCCTGCCTCAGCCGAGTAGCTGGGACTACAGGCGCCCGCCACCTCGCCCGGCTAATTTTTTGTATTTTTAGTAGAGACGGGGTTTCACCGTGTTGGCCAGGATGGTCTCGATCTCCTGACCTCGTGATCCGCCCGCCTCGGCCTCCCAAAGTGCAGGAATTACAGGCGTGAGCCACCGTGCCCGGCTTTTTTTTTTGTATAATTAAAGGAATGAATTAATATCTTGTAAAAATAGACTGGTAATCTAAAAATGACATAAAAAGAATTTTTTTTTTTTTTTTTTTTTGAGACAGTCACCCAGGCTGGAATGCAGTGGCACCATCACAGTGCCCTGCAGCCTCAGCCTCCTCAGCTCAAGCTATCCTCCCACCTCAGCCTTCCCAGTAGCTTGGACTACAGATGTGCAACACCATACCCAGCTAATTTTTGTATTTTTTTTGTAATGGCAGGGTTTTGCTATGTTGCCCAGGCTGGTCTTGAACTCCTGGGCTTGAGCAGTCTGCCCATCTTGGCCTCCCAAGGTGCTGGGATTACTGGCATGGGCCACTGCGCCTGGCATAAAGCAACTTTCTTTTCTTTTCTTTTTTTTTTTTTTGAGATGGAGTCTAGCTCTGTGGCCCAGGCTGGAATGCAGTGGCGCTATCTCGGCTCACTGCAAGCTCCGCCTCCCGGGTTTACGCCATTCTCCTGCCTCAGCCTCCAGAGTAGCTGGGACTACAGGCGCCCGCCACCTCGCCCGGCTAGTTTTTTGTGTTTTTTTTTTTTTTTAGTAGAGACGGGGTTTCACCACATTGGTCAGGATGGTCTCAATCTCCTGACCTCGTGATCCGCCCGTCTCAGCCACCCAAAGTGCTGGGATTACAGGCTTGAGCCACCGCGCCCGGCCTAAAGCAACTTTCTTAGTGAAAAGATTCTATAACAGACCAGGTGTGGTGGTTTACACTCGTAATCCCAGGACTTGAGGAGCCCGGAGTGGGAGGATCACTTGAGGCTAGGTGTTCAAGATCAGCCTGAGGAACATAGTGATACCCTGTCTCTACAAACGAACAGACAAAAAAATATTCTATAACATTCACCCTATAGCAATTGTTAAGCAGCAAAATAACTTAAATGCCACCATCTTCAGTGCTCCTTTCTAGCTCCAGTACATTAGAAAGTTTGGATCTAAAGAAACATCTGAGGCCGGGCATGGTGGTTCATGCCTGTAATCCCAGGACTTTGGGAGGCCGAAGCAGGTGGATCATGAGGTCAGGAGTTCGAGACCAGCCTGACCAACGTGCCGAAACCCCGTTTCTACTAAAAATACAAAAATTAGCTGGGCATGGTGGCACGCGCCTGTAATCCCAGCTACTCAGGAGGCTGAGGCAGGAGAATCGCTTGAACCGGGAAGACAGAGATTGCAGTGAGCCGAGATCATGCCATTGCACTCCAGCCTGGGCAACAGAGCAAGACTATGTCTCAAAAAAAAAAAAAAAGTATCGGTAGATCAGGTGTGGTAGCTCATGCCTGTAAGCCTAGCATGTTGGGAGGCCAAGGGTGGGGGGGTGGATCACTTGAGGCCAGGAGTTCAAGACCAGCCTGGTCAACATGGCAAAACCCTGTCTCTACTAAAAATGCAAAATTAAAAACAAAAAAAATTAGCCAGAAATGGTGGTGCGCGCCTGTAGTTCCAGCTACTTGGGAGGCTGAGGCAGGAGAATTGCTTGAACCTGGGAGTCGGAGGCTGCAGTGAGCCAAGATCTCACCACTCCACTCCAGCCTGGGTGACAAAGCAAGATTCTATCTCAATAAATAAATAAATAGGCCAGGTGCAGTGGCTCACCCCTGTAATCCCAGCACCTTGGGAGGCCAAGGCGGGCTGATCATGAGGTCAAGATAGCGAGACCGGGCCGGGCACAGTGGCTCAAGCCTGTAATCCCAGCACTTTGGGAGGCCGAGACGGGCAGATCACGAGGTCAGGCGATCGAGACCATCCTGGCTAACATGGTGAAACCCCGTCTCCACTAAAAAATACAAAAAACTAGCCGAGCGAGGTGGCGGGTGCCTGTAGTCCCAGCTACTCGGGAGGCTGAGGCAGGAGAATGGCGTAAACCCGGGAAGTGGAGCTTGCAGTGAGCTGAGATCCGGCCACTGCACTCCAGCCTGGGCAACAGAGCCAGACTCCGTCTCAAAAAAAAAAAAAAAAAAAAAAAGATATCGAGACCATCCTGGCCAACATGGTGAAACCCCGTCTTTACTGAAAATACAAAAAATTAGTCGGGCATGGGGGCACGGGCCTGTAGTCCCAGCTACTCAGGAAGCTGAGGCAGGAGAATCGCTTGAACCTGGAAAGCAGAGGTTGTAGTGAGCCAAGATTGTGCCATTGCACTCCAGCCTGGTGACACAGTGAGACTCCGTCACAAAAATAAGAATAAAAATAAAATAAAATAAAATAAAATAAAATAAAATAAAATAAAGAAGCGGGCCGGGCGCGGTGGCTCAAGCCTGTAATCCCAGCACTTTGGGAGGCCGAGACGGGCGGATCACGAGGTCAGGAGATCGAGACCATCTTGGCTAACACAGTGAAACCCCGTCTCTACTAAAAAATACAAAAAACTAGCCGGGTGAGGTGGCGGGCGCCTGTAGTCCCAGCTACTCGGGAGGCTGAGGCAGGAGAATGGCGTAAACCCGGGAGGCGGAGCTTGCAGTGAGCTGAGATCCGGCCACTGCACTCCAGCCTGGGCGACAGAGCAAGACTCCGTCTCCAAAAAAAAATAAAAAAAAATAAAAAAAAAAAAATAAAATAAAATAAAGAAGCATCTGACATTCAGACTTTCCCACTCTTCTTACCGTATCCTATCCTATAATTAAAAGTAAAAATAGGCCGGACACGGTGGCTCACGCCTGTAATCCCAGCACTTTGGGTGGCCGAGGCAGGTCGATTACCTCAGGTCAGGAGTTCAAAACCAGCCTGACCAACAAGATGAAACCCCGTCTCTACTTTAAAAAAAAAAAATTAGCTAGGCATGGTGGTGCATGCCTGTAATTCCAGCTACTTGGGAGGCTGAGGCAGGAGAATTGTTTGAACCCGGAGGCAGGATTGCAGTGAGCCAAGATCACACCATTGCACTCCAGCCTGGGCAACAAGAGCAAGACTCTGTCTCAAAAAAAAAAAAGTAAAAATAATAAATAAATAAATAAATACATACATATATAATACAAAAAATTGGGGATGAGAGTAAGAGGAGTGAAAGGCTGGGCATGGTAGCTCATGCCTGTAATCCTAGCACTTTGGGAGGCCAAGGCGGGAGGATCCCTTGAGCCCAGGAGCTAGAGACCAGCCTTGGGCAACAGGGCATGGTGACACACCTTTGTAGCTACTTGGGAGGCTGAGGCAAGAGGACTGCCGGAGCCTAGGAGGTCAAGGCTGCAGTGAGCTGTGATCTCACCAGTGCACTCCAGCCTGGGTGACAGAGCGAGACCCCATCTCAAAAGAAAAAAAAAGTAAAAATAAAATAAAAGAGTTCAAAGTAAAGATTTAAAAGTTTAACTCTGGTGACTTCCTAATCCCTAAATTATAGTGATTTACACTAATTCCACACTTACTGCCGCAGCCCCACCTCCAGAAGGGCAGACATGGAAGGACCCTATTGTTCTGGGCTTCCTTTCTTTGTCCACTCCCAGCCTCTAAACAGTCACATTAAGCCATCCTTCTCCTACTCTTTGAGATCTAAAAAAGACCTGGGGTTTTCCCTGCCTCTGGGCAAGTTTATGACAAATATTGTTGCTCCCCTATTTTAAAACTTCCCTTTCCCCATAAGAAGCATTTCTGTGGTCACTGGGGACTTTTACAACTAATAATAAACACAGATTCAAGCAGCTCAAAGGGATTCACATACACTTTTTAACAATGATGAAAGAAAGACACAAATAAACGGCCAGCAGTGGTCATCTCCTGGGAGGGGAGTGGGACTGGGTGGAGGGAGGTCAAGGACAACTTAATCTTATCTGAATTGTTAGAATGTTTTGCAGAGGCGGGCATGGTGGCTCACGCCTGTAATCCCAGCACTTTGGGAGGCGGCGGCAGGAGGGTCACTTGAGCCCAGGAGTTGCCGTGGGCAACATAGCAAGACCTCATCTGTACGACAAACAAAACTAAAAATTTAGCCAGGCATGGTGGCACACGCCTGCAGTCGTCCAAGCTACTTGGGAGGCTGAGGCATGAGGACCTCCTGATCCCAGGAGATCAAGTCTGCAGTGAGCTGTGATCGCACCACAGCACTCCAGCCTGGGCAACAGGGCGAGACTCTGTCTCAGAAAAAGGAAAGAAGGGAAAAAGAATATTTTGCAAAGAAAATATATCAATGTATCACTTAAATAATTAAAGCAAGGAATCATGGAAAAAATGGGAGAACTACATGCTCATATTAAAATTTTAATCTATACAGCAAAGGAAGTAAAAGTTGCCCACTGCTGATTCTCTAACCCACTCCCCAGAAGAAGCCTCTGTTGGGAAGTGTTTTTATGCCCTTCCATTAATGTGCTAAGCATATTTACACAACCCAATTATTTCTCTCTGTCTTTCTACAAGGTAGAATCACAAAGCATGGTTTTGAGTTTCCTTTATTCACCCAACATTTATTATCTCTTGGGTGGGATGGCTCTTAGCAACGTGCTCTCTCTCTTTTTAAAAATAAAATTTTTAATTTTAGTTCTAATTCTCCAGCCTGGTTAACATAGGAATACCCTGTTTCTACAAAAAAAAAGAAAATTGAAAACTAGCCAGGCATGGTGGCATAACTGTAGTCCCAGATACTCAGGTGGCTGAGGCAGGAGGGTCACTTGAACCCAGGGGTTCGAGGCTGCAGTGAGCCCTGATTGTGCCACTGCACTCCAGCTTGGGCAACAGACCAAGACCCTGTCTCAAAAAATAATAATAAAACACACATTTATTTATTTATTTATTTATTTATTTATGATACAGAGTCTTGCTCTGTTGCCCAGGCTGCAGTGCAGTGGCACAATCTCGGTTCACTGCAACCTCCCCCTCCTGAATTCAAGTGATTCTCCTGCCTCAGCTTCCTGAGTAGCTGGGATTACAGGGGTGTGCCACTATGCCCAGCTAATTTTTGTATTTTTAGTGGAGATGGGGTTTTCTCACCATGTTGGCCAGTCTGGCCTTCTTTTTTTTTTTTTTTTTTTTTTGAGACAGAGTCTCGCTTAGTCGCCCAGGCTGGAGTGCAGTGGCGCGATCTCGGCTCACTGCAAGCTCCGCCTCCCGGGTTCACGCCATTCTCCTGCCTCAGCCTCCCGAGTAGCTGGGACTACAGGCGCCCGCCGCCTCGCCCGGCTAATTTTTTGCATTTTTAGTAGAGACGGGGTTTCACCGTGTTAGCCAGGATGGTCTCCATCTCCTGACCTCGTGATCCGCCCGCCTCGGCCTCCCAAAGTGCTGGGATTACAGGCGTGAGCCACCGCGCCCGGCTTTTTTTTTTTTTTTTTTTAAACAAAACAAAACAAAAAAAGCAGAGGCTCTATTGCCCAGGTTGGAGTGCAATGGCACGATCTCAGATCACTGCAACCTTTGTCTCCTGGGTTCAAGTGATTCTCCTGCCTCAGCCTCCCAAGTAACTGGGGTTGCAGGAATGTGCCACCATGCCTGGCTAATTTTTGTGGTTTTAGTAGAGACAGGGTTTTGCCATGTTGGCCAGGCTGGTCTCAAACTCCTGTCCTCAAGGGATCCACCCTTCTCAGCCTCCCAAAGTGTTGCAATTGCAGGTGTGAGCCACCACACTCGGCCATAAACTTTTATTTTTTAGAGCAATTTTTGGTTCACAGCAAAAAGTACAGAGTTCCTATTAATATTATAACCTCTATCCCCAAACATGCACAACCTTCCCCAGTATCAACATCCCCCAGCATAGTGGTATATTTGTTACAATTGATGAACTTACATCGACATATCATTGTCATCCAAAGTCTGTACTTTACATTAGGGTTCACTCTTGGTGTTGTGCATTCATACGTTTGGACAAACATATAATAAACACATTTGGCTGGGCACAGTGGCTCACGCCTGTAATCCCAGCACTTTGGGAGGCCAAGGTGGGTGGATCACCTGAGGTCAGGAGTTTGAGACTAGTCAGATCAATATGGTGAAACCCCATCTCTACTAAAAATACAAAAATTAGCCAGGTGTGGTGGTGTATGCCTGTAGTCCCAGCTACTTGGGAGTCTGAGACAGGAGAATTGCTTGAACCTGGAAGCTTGAGGTTGCAGTGAGCTGAGATCACACTAGTGCCCTCCAGCCTGGGCAACAGAGCGAGACTCTGTCTCAAAAAAAAACCCAAAGCCAAAAACAAAGAAACGACATTTGTCCATCATCGTAGCATCATTCAGAGTAGTTCACTGCCCTAATGATCCCCTGTGCTCTGCCTATTCAACCCTCCTTCCGCTTAGCCCTTGGCAACCACTAATCCTTTTTATTTATGTATGTATTTATTTATTTATTTTTGAGACGGAGTCTAGTTCTGTCGCCCAGGCTGGAGTGCAGTGGTGCGATCTCAACTCACTGCAAGCTCTGCCTCCCGGGTTCACGCCATTCTCCTGCCTCAGCCTCTGGAGTAGCTGGGACCACAGGTGTCTGCCACCATGCCTGATTTTTTTTGCATTTTTAGTAGAGATAGGGTTTCGCCTTGTTAGCCAAGATGGTCTCGATCTCCTGACCTTGTGATCCGCCCGCCCCGGCCTCCCAAAGTGCTGGTATTACAGGCATGAGCCACCGCGCCCGGCTTCTGCAACCACTAATCGTTTTACTGTCTCCATAGTTTTGCATTCTCCAGAATGTCATATACCTGAAATTATACAGTATGTAGGCTTTTGGCATTGGCTTCTTTCACTTGGGAGTATGCATTTAAAGTTCCTCTCTGGCTTTTCATGGCTCAATAGCTCATTTCCTTTCAGTGCTGAATAATGTTCCATTGTCTGATGTACCACAGTTTATTTATCCATTCATTTACTTCAGGGCATCTTGATTACTTCCGAGTTTTGGCAATTATGAATAAAGCTGCTAAAAATATAAACAAGTTTTCATATAGACATAAGTTCTCAATTAATTTGGGTAAATATAGAGGAGTGTGATTGGTGGATCATATGGTTAGAGTTATTTATTTATTTATTTATTTATTTTTACTCCTGGTAACTCAGGACAGAGTATGTTCATTTTGTGAGAAACTGCCAACTCTCTTCCGAAGAGGCTGTGCCATTTTGCATCCCACCAGCAGTGAATGAGAGCTTTTGTTTCACTTCCGTGGTAGTATTTGGTGCTGTCAGTGTTCTGGATTTTGGCCATGCTAATAGGTGTGTGGAGGTATCTTGTTTTAATTTGCAATACCCTAATGACTTAGGATATTGGACATCTTTATTTATTTATTTATTTATTTATTTTTGAGAGGGAGTCTCACTCTGTCGCCCAGGCTGGAGGGCAGTGGCGCGATCTCTGCTCACTGCAACCTCTGCCTCCTGGGTTCACGTGATTCTCCTGCCTGGGCCTCCTGAGTAGCTGGGATTACAGGCGCCTGCCACCACGCCTGGTTAATTTTTGTATTTTTAATAGAGACAGGGTTTCACCATGTTGATCAGGCTGGTCTCGAACTTCTGACCTCGTGATCCACCTGCTTTGGCCTCCCAAAGTGCTGGGATTACAGGCGTGAGCCACCGCGCCCGGCCTGGACATCTTTTAATATGCTTACTTGTCATCTGTATTTCTTCCTAGGTAAGATGTTTGTTCAGGTTTTTTTGTCCACTTTTTTTTTTTTTTTTTTTTTGAGACGGAGTCCCACTCTGTCGCCCAGGCTGGAGTGCAGTGGCGCGATCTCGGCTCACTGCAAGCTCCGCCTCTCGGGTTCACGCCATTCTCCGGCCTCAGCCTCCCAAGTAGCTGGGACTACAGGCCCCGCCACCACGCCCGGCTAATTTTTTCTATTTTTAGTAGAGACAGGGTTTCACCGTGTTAGCCAGGATGGTCTCAATCTCCTGACCTCGTGATCCGCCCGTCTCGACCTCCCAAAGTGCTAGGATTACAGGCTTGAGCCACCGCGCCCGGCTGGCGTTTTTGCCCACTTTTAAAATCCAGTTGTTCATTTTCTGATTGTTGAGTTTTCAGGGTTCTTTGTATAGCTTGGATAACAGTCCTTTATGAAACATATCTTTTTTGTTGTTGTAGTTTTTAAATGTTTATTTTATGTACAAAGAGCAATCATGGTTTTTTATTGGGTGGATGCCTTGGATAATCCATTCAAGGAAGATCACTTAGTCCAACTTAATGAAATCTATATCCTTTGCATACCAATGGAAACACTGGAGGCACATATTGTGGCCATATTTCTGGATCAGACTGTGCAGGTCTGAGCAGATGCCATGAGAGCGAGAACCCTGGCTGAATTTTTGCAGGTGGCTCTGGTACAGCTGCTGGTGACCCATCTTGCTCTCAGAAGTGCAACGAGGTAAAAGGAAAGCCATGAAACATGTCTTTTGCAAATATTCTCTCCCAGTATGTGGCTCATCTTCTTGTTCTCTTGATGCCCTATTCTTTTCAATGGGTGCATAGCATTTCACTGGGTGCCTTATTTAACCAGTCCCCTCTTAATGAACATTCATTTTTTTTTTCCGGTTTTTGCTATTAAATGTTACAATGGATAGCTTCTAATAATCACATTTGAATATCTGTGTAAATATGTATGTGGAATAAATTTCTTGGCCCTGTGCAATGACTCATGCCTGTAATTCCAGCACCTTGGGAGACAAAGGCAGGAGGATTGCTTGAGACCAGGAATTCAAGAGGAGTCTGAGCATAGTAGTGAGACCCTCTCTTTACAAAAATATATTTTAAATTAGCTGAGTGTGCTTAACAATGGGGATAATAAAAGAAGAAGAAGAAGAAAAAGAAGAAGAAGAAAAAGAAGAGGAAGAAGAGGAAAGAAGAAGGAAGAAGAAGAAGAAAAAGAAGAAGAGGAAGAAGAGGAAAGAAGAAGGAAGAAGAAGAAGAAGAAGAAGAAGAAGAAGAAGAAGAAGAAGAAGAAGAAGAAGAAGAAGAAGAAGAAGAAGAAGAAGAGGAAGAAGAAGAAGAAGAAGGAGGAGAAGGAGAAGGAGAAGGAGAAGGAGAAGAAGAAATAATTAGCTGAGCATGATGGTGCATGCTCTAGTACCAGCTACTCCAGAGGCTGAGGCAGGAGAATGGTTTGAGCTCAGAAGTTCCAGGCTGCAGTGAGTTATACTCATTCCACATGCCCCTGCATACCGGCCTGTGAATGTGAGACCTTATCTCTAAAAAAACAAAAAATAAATTGTTGTAGCCAACTTGTTTTCCAAAACAAAGTAGCACCTTCAAATATAATTGATAATTTATTATTTATTTCTGAGCACTTCTGTGAGGTGGATAGATAACACATTCCAGTTAATTTTCAAGATTAACAATAGGCTAGAGACCACTTGTACATTATTATATATTTCACTGTAACCTGAGACCCATAGTGGCTCAATCAAGAAATATTTATTAACTAGTCAACTGTGGACACAGCTTCTAAAACTTCCTATAATTTGTATTCAATAAAAAGTGGGCAACAGAGATCGCACCATTGCACTCCAGCCCAGGCAACAGAGTGTAACCCTGTCTCAAAAAAAAAAAAAAAAGTGGACTACAGATCCCATATAGAGTGATCATATAATTGCCTGGGTGCAGTGGCGCACACCTGTAATTCCATTACTTTGGGAGGCCGAGGCAGGCGGATCACCTGGGTTCAGGAGTTAGAGACCAGCCTGGCCAACATCGCAAAACCCCGTCTCTACTAAAAATACAAAAATTAGCCAGGCATGGTGGTACATGCCTGTAATCCCAGCTACTCAGGAGGCTGAGATAGGAGAATCGCTTGAAACCAGGAGGCAGAGGTTGCAGTGAGCCAAGATTGTGCTATTGCACTGTAGCCTGGGTGACAGAGTGAGACTCTGTCACAAAAACAAAACAAAACAAAAAAACACAACGCACCAGCTCTGCTAAGGGACAGACTGGGACAGACTGCCTCCTCAAGTGGGTCCCTGACCCCAGTGCCTCCTGACTGGGAGACACCTCCCAACAGGGGTTGACAGACATTTCATACAGGAAAGCTCCATCTGGCCTCAGGCCAGTGCCCCTCCAGAAGAAAATACTTCTGGAGGAAGGTGCAGTCAGCAATCTTTGCTGTTCTGCAGCCTCCAGTGGTGACACCCAGGTGAACAGGGTCTGGACTGGACCTCTAGCAAACTGTAGCAGACCTGCAGAACAGGGGCCTGACTATTAGAAGAAAAACTAACAAACAGAAAGCACAACACCAACATCAACAAAAAAGACCCTCACACGAAAACCCCATCCAAAGGTCATCAGCCTCAAAGATCAAAGGTAGATAAATCCACGAAGATGAGGAAAAACCAGCCCCAAAACGCTGAAAATTCCAAAAACCAGAATGCCTCTTCTCCAAATGATCACAACTCCTCTCCTCTCTAGCAAGGGCACAAAACTGGACCAAGAATGAGATTGACAAATTGATAGAAGTAGGCATCAGAAGGTTGGTAATAACAAACTCCTCTGAGCTAAAGGAGCATATTCTAACCCAATGCAAGGAAGCTAAGAACCTTGATAAAAGGTTACAGGAACTGCTAACTAGAATAACCAGTTTAGAGAAGAACATAAATGACCTTATGGAGCTGGAAGACACAGCATGAGAACTTCATGAAGCATACACAAATATCAATAGCCGACTTGATCAAGTGGAAGAAAGGATATCAGAGATTGAAGCTCACCTTACTGAAATAAGGTGTGAAGACAAGATTAGAGAAAAAAGAATGAAAAGGAATGAACAAAGCCTCCAAGCAATATGGAACTATGTGAAAAAACCAAACCTACGATTGACTGGGGTACCTGAAAGTCAAGGGAAGAATGGAGCCAAGTTGGAAAACACACTTCAGGGTATTATCCAGGAGAACTTCCCCAGCCTGGCAAGACAGGCCAAATTCAAATTCAGGAAATACAGAAACATCACTAAGATACTCCTGAAGAAGAGCAACCCCAAGACACGCAATAGTCAGATTCTCCAAGGTTGAAATGAAGGAAAAAATGTTAAGGGCAGCCAGAAAAGTCAGGTTACCTACAAAGGGAAGCCCATCAGACTAACAGCAGATCTCTCTGCAGAAACCCTACAAGCCAGAAGAGAGTGGGGGCCAATATTCAAGATTCCTAAAGAAAAGAATTTTCAGGCTGGGTGCAGTGGCTCATGTCTGTAATCCCAGTACTTTGGGAGGCCAAGGTGGGTGTATTATGAGGTCACAAGTTTGAGACCAGCCTGGCCAAGATGGTGAAACTCCTTCTCTACTAAAGATAAAAAAATAGCCATACTGCCTAAAGTAATTTATAGATTCAATGCTATTCCCATCAAGCTACCATTGACTTTCCTTGCAGAATTAGAAAAAACTACTTTAAATTTCATATGGAACCAAAAAAGAACCTGTATAGCCAAGACAATTCTAAGCAAAAAGAACAAAGCTGGAGGCATCATGTTACCTGACTTCAAACTATACTACAAGGCTACAGTAACCAAAACAGCATGGTACTGATACCAAAACAGATATATAGACCAATGGAAAAAAACGCAGACCTCAGAAATAACACCACATATCTGCAACCATCTGATCTTTGACAAACCTAACAAAAACAAGCAATGGGGGAAAGAGTCCCTGTTTAAGAAATGGTGCTGTGAAAATTGGCTAGCCATATGCAGAAAACAGAAACTGGACCTCTTCCTTACACTTTATACAAAAATTAACTCAAGATGGATTAAAGACTTAAATGTAAAACCCAAAACCATAAAAACCCTAGAAGAAAACCTAGGCAATACCATTCAGGACACAGGCATGGGCAAAGACTTCATGATTAAAACATCAAAAGCAATTGCAACAGAAGCTAAAATTGACAAAGCAGTCTAATTAAACTAAAGAGGTTCTGCACAACAAAGAAACTATCATCAGAGTGAACAGGCAACCTATAGAATGGGATAAATTTTTGCAATCTACCTATCTGACAAAGGTCCAATATCTAGACTCTACAAGGAACTTAAACAAATTTACAAGAAAAAAACAAACAACCTTATCAAAAAGTAGGTGAAGGATATGAAGAGACACTTCTCAAAAGAAGACATTTATGCAGCCACAAACATGTGAAAAAAAGTTCATCATCACTGGTCATTAGAGAAATGCAAATCAAAACCACAATGAGATGCCATCTCATGCCAGTTAGAATGGTGATTATTAAAAAGTCAGTAAGGCCGGGCGCGGTGGCTCAAGCCTGTAATCCCAGCACTTTGGGAGGTCGAGACGGGCGGATCACGAGGTCAGGAGATCGAGACCATCCTGGCTAACACAGTGAAACCCCGTCTCTACTAAAAATACAAAAACTTAGCCGGGCGAGGTGGCAGGCGCCTGTAGTCCCAGCTACTCGGGAGGCTGAGGCAGGAGAATGGCGTGAACCCGGGAGGCGGAGCTTGCAGTGAGCTGAGATCCGGCCACTGCACTCCAGCCTGGGCGACAGAGCGAGACTCCGTCTCAAAAAAAAAAAAAAAAAGTCAGTAAACAAGTGGGAGTTGAGCAATGAGAACACATGGTCACAGGGAGGGGAACATCACACACAGGTTGGAGGGTAGGGAGCAAGGGGAGGGAGAGCATTAAGACAAATACCTAATGCATGCAGGGCTTTAAACCTAGAGGATGGCTTGACAGGTGCAGCAAACCACCATGGCACATGTACACCTATGTAAAAACCTGTACATTCTGTACTTGTATCCCAGAACTTAAAGTAAAATAAAGAAACAAACAAACAAAAAAAAGAGTGATCATACAATTTCTCATCCAAACATTTAAAAAGCAGGTAACACATAACAGGGTCTTTCCCAAACAAAACAGGACTTATGGTTACCTTATATATTTTTAGAGATAGGGTCTTGTTCTGCCACCCAGACTGGAGTTCAGTGGCACAGTCAGAGCTCACTGCAACCTCCACCTCTTAGGCTCAAGTGATCCTCCCACCTCAGTCTCCTGAGTAAATAGGATTACAGGTGTGCACCACCAAACCTGGATAATTTTTCTTGCTTTTGTAGAGACAGGGTCTTGCCATGTTGTATGGGCTGATCTCAAACTCCCAGGTTTAAGCAATCCCCCCGTCTCAGTTTCCCAAAATGCTGGGATTACAAGCTTGAGCCACTGTACCTGGCCAAGGATGTATTTTTAAGTGAAAAAAGAAGCAAAGTTCAAAAGTTTTTAAGATGGTATTTTCTGTGTAAAAATGAGGAGAACTTTGCTTACATCTGCATAAAGGAACTGCGGAAGCACACTCCAAAGAAACAAGGTAGAGTGGGAAATAGTGGGAAATCTTTTTTTTTTTCTTTTTTGAGATGGAATCACCCTCTATCACCCAGGCTGGAGTGCAGTGGCACGATCTTGGCTCACTGCAACCTCTTCTTCCTGGGTTCAAGCAATTCTCCTGCCTCAGCCTCCTGAGTAGCTGGGACTACAGGCACCTGCCACCAGTCTGGGCTAATTTTTGTATTTTAGTAGACACAGGGTCTTACCATGTTGGCCAGGCTGGTCTCAAACTCCTGAGCTCAAGCAATCTGAACATCTCGGCCTCCCAAAGTGCTGGGATTACAGGCCTGGTTGGAAATTTGTGTATTTCGTTTTAGTTTTATTTTTTGAGACGGAGTCTTGCTCTGTTGCCCAGGCGGGAGTGCAGTGGCATGATCTCGGCTCACTCCAACCTCTCCCTCCCAGGTTCAAGCAATTCTCAGGCCTCAGCCTCCCCAGTAGCTAGGATTACAGGCATGCGCACCACGCCCACCTAAAGTTTGTATTTTTTGTAGAGGCAGGGTTTTACCATGTTGGCCAGACTTGTCTTGAACTCCTGACCTCAAGTGATCCACCCTCCTTGGCCTTCCACAGTATTGGGATTACAGGCGTGAGCCATCGTGCCTGGCCTTATTATTTTAGATTGTGAATGTATTATGTTGGATGAAAAAATTAATAGAGAAACTCTACAAAGACAAGATTGAGGGGGACATCAAGGAATGACTGCTTAAAAAATAGCTGAGCATCGTGGTGCACACCTGTAATTCCAGCTACTTGGGAGGCTGAGGCGGGAGGATTGCTTGAGCCAATGAGTTTGAGGCTGCAGTGAGCTATGATAGTGCCTCTGCACTCCAGCCTGGTTGACAGAGCAGGACCTCATCTCTTAAAATGAATAAATAAATAAAAATAAGCAACAAAAAAATGAGTACCAGGATTCCAGTTGGGGTGATAAAAAAATTTCTGGAACTAGATAGTGATGGTTGGACAACACTGTATTTAAAGCCACTAAGTTGTACACTTTAAAATGGCAAACTATTTTATGTACATTTTGCCACAATAATAATACTAAAAATAATAATTAAAAATAAGTGCACAAAGGGCCGGTCACCGTGGTTCATACCTGTAATCCCAGCACTTTTAGAGGCCAAGGCAGGCAGATCACCTGAGGCCAGGAGCTCAATACCAGGCTGGCCAACATGGTGAAACTCTGTCTCTGCTAAAAATACAAAAAATTAGCCAGGCCTGGTGGTGCATGCCTGTGATCCCAGCTACTTGGGAGGTTGAGGCATGAGAATCACTTGAGCTTGGGAGGCAGAGGTTGCAGTGAGCAGAGATCACACCATTGACTCCAGCTTGGGCGACAGAGGGACACGCTGCCTCAAAAAACAATAAAAAGTAATAATAAAAATAAGTGCACCAAACATACATACACATACAAAAATATGGTTTTGTTATCTTCAGACAGAAAGAATCCATCCTAGCCTAATCTATTATTTTGTAAATATCTCACTAATAGATTAAGGTGTGTCCACAAATCTCTTAAGAGAGCAGCCAGGTTAAATTAGCTAGTATAGATAAAACTTAGTATTAGAAACATTCACAAGGGCTGGGCACAGTGGCTGATATCTGTAATCCCAGCACTTTGGGAGGCTGAGGCAGGCAGATGGCTTAAGCCCAGGAGGTCTGAGGCCGCAGTGAGCCACTGCCCTCTAGCCTGGGCAACAAACGGAGAGCCTGCCTTATCCGCCATTCCCCACCCCCCAAAAAAGAAAAAAAAAATCCACAGGTATATGACAAATGTAAACAGAAGTTTCAAGGTTTATATAGAACCTTAAAAAAAAAAAAAAAAAAAGACTATGCAAGAGTCAGAATTTACCAGTTCTATTTGTACAGAAGAGGAAAGAAGTCATTGAAATGGAAATAGATCATGGCTGGGTCTGGTGGCTCACACCTGTAATCTCAGTACTTTGGGAGGCTAAGGCAGGTGGATGACTTGAGGCCAGGAGTTTGAGACCATCCTGGCCAACATGGCGAAACCTCGTCTCTATTAAAAATGTAAAAAACAAAAATAGATCCTGGTAGAAAAAGATAAAATTGTAGGCTATATTTATGTGACAGGATAGTTTTTTGTGATGTTAATTTATTAACTGGAGCAGTGTGTTTTGCTCATTACAGTATTTCTCAGCCCCCACACAACCCCACTTACCCCACTCTACACGGGTCCCTTGTGTCCAGGTCTTTTGTAATTCCCTTCCTAGGAATTTTGTAAGAGGGAAAGCCAATAGCCGCTTAAAGCCAAGTGCTCTTCTGCTCTTTTGCGGAAGTGTAAAACCAGTGGAGAAAGGGAGGGAAGAAAGAGAGAGGTATCTGCCTGGGAGACGAATGGAGTGGGAGTGGGGAAGACAAGGAAGGGTCTTGGATCTCATGAACTTTATTATTATTTTGGGGGCCCAGGGAGGGGTAAAGACTTTAGAGCAGATTGGGGTGTTTAGGACCTCATGGTGTTCCGCTTGGGCAAAAAAGCCTACACCCCACGGAGTAGAGTACTATTGAGTGGTAGGGACCACGTGGCCTGAGGCTGGGAGTTTTGGGCATTACAAGCTAGAAATGTGAGCTCTTCTCCTGGTACCCCAGGTACCACATAAGGTGCCCTCGACAGTGATTACTAAATTCCTGTCACTTTAGTTGGATGGGAGCCCAAATTTGGGAATAAAAGTAATATTTTCTATTTTACGTATGTGCTAATATTCATACTCAATATATTCGTTTCCTATAAATACCTTTTTGGAAATTTGATTGTAATAGGCAGAATAATGGCCTCCCAAAGAGGTTCCTAGAATATGTAGATATGCTACCTTACATGGTATTATAAATAAAGTTTCAGTGCCACAAAAGAAATAGCACTCGAATATAAAATTTTATTTTTAATTCTCAGCAAGGCAATGTACTTCTACAGAAGGGTGCACCCTTACAGATGGAGCAATGGTGAGCGCACACTTGGACAAGGGAGAGGAAGGGGTTCTTATCCCTGATGCACGTGGTGGCCCCTGCTGCTGTGTTGTTCCCCTATTGGCTAGGGTTAGACAGCACAGGCTAAACTAATTCCGACTGGCTAATTTAAAGAGAGTGACGGGGTAAGTGGATTGGTGGGAAAAATGGTTATGGCAGAAGAGGAAATTGGAACAAGTCAGGGTGGAGAATGAGTCAGGGCAGAGCAGGTAATCAGAATGAGTCAAGGTGGAGCAGGTAATCCAAAAAGGTTGCTTTATGAGGAAGTTAAGTTTAAAAGTAGAAAGCAAATAATTGAAAATACTGACATATCAATTCTTCGAAGAGATATTTAGAACTCATATCTAACAATGGTAAAGAGATTTTACAGATGGGATTAAGAACCTTAGTGGTCTTAATGGGGAGATATGGTTCAAAGGGTACAAAGCTGCAGTTATATGGGATGATAAATCTAGAGATCTAATATACAGCATGAAGACTGTAGTAAATAATATTGTATACTGGAAGGCTGGTAAGCGATAGATTTTAGGTGACCTTACCACACACACACACACAAAACGGTAGGTATGTGAGATGACGAATATGTTCATCAGCTTGACTACTGTAATCTTTTTTATTATGTATATGTATATCGAAACATCATGTTGTACATCATAAATACATGCAATAAAAATAAATATTAACGGCTGGGTGTGGTGGCTCATCCTGGCACTTTGGGAGGCTGAGTGGGGAGGATCACTTGAGCTCAGGAAGTTCAAGACCAGCCTGGGCAACACAGCAAAATCTTGTCTCTACCAAAATTTTTAACAATTAGCTGAGCTGGGCGCGGTGGCTCAAGCCTGTAATCCCAGCACTTTGGGAGGCCGAGACGGGCGGATCACGAGGTCAGGAGATGGAGACCATCCTGGCTAACACGGTGAAACTCCGTCTCTACTAAAAAATACAAAAAACTAGCCGGGCGAGGTGGCGGGCGCCTGTAGTCCCAGCTACTCTGGAGGCTGAGGCAGGAGAATGGCGTGAACCCGGGAGGCGGAGCTTGCAGTGAGCTGAGATCCGGCCACTGCACTCCAGCCTGGGCGACAGAGCGAGACTCCACCTCAAAAAAAAAAAAAAAACAAAAAAAAAACAAAAAAAACAATTAGCTGAGTGTGTGCCTGTAGTCCCAGCTATTCTGAAGGTTGAGGTGGAAGGAATGCTTGAGAGCCCAGGAAATCGAGGCTGCAGTCAACTATGATGGTGCCATTACACTCCAGTCTAGACAACAGAGCCAGACCCTGCCTTTCCGCAACCCCCCTCAACCCGCCAAATATATATATAAACAAAGGCTGGGCACGGTGGCTTATGCCCGTAATCCCAGCACTTTGGGAGGCAGAGGCGAGTGGATCATCTGAGGTCAGGAGCTCAAGACCAGCCTGGCCAACTTGGGGAAACCCCGTCTCTCCTGAAAATACAAAAAAATTAGCCGGGCGCGGTGGTGTGTGCACCTGCAATCCCAGCTGCTCTGGAGGCTGAGGCACAAGAAACGCTTGAACCCAGGAGGTGGAGGTTGCAGTGAGCTGAGATCGCACGATTGCACTCCAGTCTGGGTAGCAAGGTGAGACTCTGTCTCAAAAAACAAAAACAAAGCAAAATAATAAGTAAGAGCAGTGGGCTTAAGCCTGTAGTTCCAGCTACTTGAGAGGCTGAAGCAGGAGGATCCCTTGAGCCCAGGAGTTTGAGACTAACCTGGGCAACATAATGAGACTCATCTCTAAAACAAAAAAAATTAAAATTAATAAATAAAGGCAAGTATGTGTCTGTGGATTCATATGTATATGATTCATATATGTGCGGATTCATATATACATATATCTATATATATACACATATATATATGAATTCAAGATGGGGAGGGGATTATCCTATATCATTCCAGTAAGAATAATTTAATAACAAGGGTTTTGTTTGTTTGTTTTAAGATAGGGTCTTGTTCTGTTGCCCAGGCTGGAGTTCAGTGGCATGATCTTGGCTCACTGCAACCTCCGCCTCTCGGGTTCAAGTGATTCTCCTGCCTCAGCTTCCCAAGTAGCTTGGACTACAGGTGTGTGCCACCACACCCAGCAAATTTTTCTATTTTTAGTAGAGATGGGGTTTCACCATGTTGGCCAGGCTGGTCTTGAACTCCTGAACTCAAGTAATCCACCCGCCTCCGCCTCCCACAGTACTGGGATTACAGGTGTGAGCCACCACACCTGGCCATAACAAGGGTTTTTAAAAGTGGGCGAATTAAGTTACAGTGGAGATCGGAGAGATGTGATGTATAATAAGAAGGACTCAAGGCTAGCTTTGAAGAGAGGGGAAGAGACCATGAGCTAGGGAGTGTGAGGGCCTGAGAAGCTGGGAAAGAAAGAAGCTGAGAGCCTCCAGAAAGGAACACAGCCCTACCAACATCTTGATTTTAGTCCAGTGAGACTAAAATCAGACTTCTAACCTACATGACTATATGAGAGTAAATTTATCCAGGCTTGCGAGGTCTGAGGAAAACAAGAAGAAGAAAAAAGTAAATTTGTTTGTTGTTAGCCACTAAGGTTATAGTAATTTGTTACAGCAGCAATAGATCACGGGCACATGGTTATGGAGCCAATTCCTTTCTACCTTCTTGTCTCTGCTTACTAGAAACGTCTTTACCTGCAATTTGGTTTTCATTAGAAGGATAGTAGCGTATATAAATGGCTACTCCCACTGCAAAATAAGAACATATTCTGGTTTGTAAATCATCCTTGGGAGGTTTTGGTTAACATGATTCAGTCCCTTAAGTCTGAGCATGGTGTTATTTCTGGAAATTGTAAGATGCCACTCAGGTAATGGGAATGTACCAAATTGAATTTCTGACCCTGCCGGGTGGGACGTTGACCTGTCTTGTGAAGATCAGCTAGCTGGTTCGTTCTACCTTCAGCAATGACATTTTCTACTTGCGAATACCAAATGCCAGACGAACACATGTAAAGGATATTAACAATACAAGCCAGAAAAATGGTAAGGGCCAAATAAAAGTGCAGAGTAAAAGCTATTCAGAGAAATTTGAAGGAGAGCTCCCAAAGTCTTCTGTTAGGACCTGAGGAGTTTGCAAGGGAAGGAGGACTTGAATTAGGCATTTACACGAGTAAAACACCAGAGGCAAATGCAGTTAAAGCAGAAGAGATTAATAAAAGATTGGAAGGGCAGATTGAAATTATCTCCTGTGGGAATGTGATGGTTGACGAATTTGGATTGGGCAACCAGGAGCTAACAAAGGTTTTAGGGAAGGATCACGATGAAAACAGTTTGGGGAGATATTCACCTAGATCTATGGGGTTACAGTTTTGTGAACAAGGCTAGCACTTAAATACAGTCTGAATTCAAACATGAAATGCAAAAAGACAACAGGGATTATCTGGGGGAATGAAAGACATACTTTCGGTCTTTATTGCTCAAACTGTGTCATGGCTAGATATTCCTCTCGATTTGTGTTGAATAGATAGGATTTCTGTCACATTACAGTGTGAAGAGCATGACAGCAAACAGTGCCCTCTGAAAAGGAAAATCTTTTAGCTTGAGTCTATTTATTTTATTTATTTATTTATTTATTTTTTGAGACAGAGTCTCACTTTGTCACCCAGGCTGGAGTGCAATGGTGTGATCTCAGCTTACTACAACTGCCACCTCCCAGGTTCAAGCAATTCTCCTGCCTCAGCCTCCTGAGTGGCTGGGACTACAGGAGTGCACCACCACATCTGGCTAATTTTTGTATTTTTAGTAGAGACAAGATTTTGCCATGTTGGCCAGGCTGGTCTCGAACTCCTGACCTCAGGTGATCCACCCACCTCGGCCTCCCAAAGTGCTGGGATTACAGGCGTGAGCCACCGCACCCGGAATTTTTTTTTTTTTTTTTTTTTTTAATTTAAAGGTTAAGGATGCGCCGTGACATAGTCTCAGGAGGTTCTGATGACCTGTGCTGAGCCAATTCTAAAAGGAGCTCAAATTCTGAGGCCTGCAGGTTTACTTATTCCAGTGCTTCAGAGGCTAAAGTCCCTCTGGATTCTTAGCTGCACAAAAATATATCTTTTGAAATTCAGCAAATTTGTAGAAAAATCTTGTGCTGAGTGGTAGTCTCTAAATTATTTACGACTCCAAATTTTCTGCCAGTCTTGATTGTGGTCTGACCACAGATTTTATTTTATCTACTCGTTATTTATTTATTTATTTTTTGGAGATGGAGTTTCGCTCTTGTTGCCCAGGCTGGAGTGCAATGGTGCAATCTCGGCTAACTGCAACCTCCGCCTCCCAGGTTCAAGTGATTCTCCTGCCTCAGCCTCCCGAGTAGCTGGGATTATAGGCATGTGTTACCACACCCAGCTAATTTTTTTTTTTTTTTTTTTTTTTTTTGAGACAGAGTTTCGCTCTGTTGCCCAGGCTGGAGTGCAGTGGCGCCATCTCGGCTCATTGCAAGCTCTACCTACCAGTTCACTCCATTCTCCTGCCTCAGCCTCCCGAGTAGCTGGGACTACAGGCGCCCGCCACCTCGCCCAGCTAGTTTTTTTGTATTTTTAGTAGAGACGGGGTTTCACCGTGTTAGCCAGGATGGTCTCGATCTCCTGACCTCGTGATCCGCCTGCCTCAGCCTCCCAAAGTGCTGGGATTACAGGCGTAAGCCACCGTGCCCGGCCAAAATTTTTTTTTTTTTTTGAGACGGAGTCTCACTCTATCACCAGGCTGGAGTGCAGTGGCACCATCTTGGCTTACTGCAACCTCCGCCTCCCGGGTTCAAGCGATTCTCCTGCCTCAGCCTCCTGAGTAGCTGGGACTACAGGGGCATACCACTACACCCAGCTGATTTTTGTATTTTTGGTAGAGATGGGGTTTTGGGCAGGATGGTCTCGATCTCCTGACCTCCTGATCTGCCTGCCTCAGCCTCCCAAAGTGCTGGGATTACAGGCGTAAGCCACCATGCCCGGCCAGCTAATTTTTGTATTATTAGTAGACAGGATTTCACCATGTTGGCCAGGCTGGTCTCGAACTCCTGACCTCAGATGATCCACCACCTCTACCTCCCAAAGTGTTGGGATTACAGGCATGAGCTACGGTGCCCGACCAAAATTTATATGTATTAAGATACTACATATACTTTAAAAAGATAGGTATGTAGTGTCCCACATAGCTGAGGCACCACAGTTTGCTTAGTTATCCCTTATTGTAGGCCGTTTGTTGGTTCATTCATTCATCCATTCGTGGTAAAACTACCCAGGCTTTGTGCTCATTCTCAGCATGTGGACATAGAAGTTATAGCTCTTGCTCTCAAGGAATATATAGTCTAGGAGAGACAGATGTGGAAAACAAGTATAGTACAGTTATATATAATCGAGATGAACCTCAGTGTTCCAGGAATATCTACCATGCCCCAGTTCTTCCTGAGATATTACACATTCCCCACCTCACTGACAGTGGCAGTGAGCCCGGGACTAGGTTCCTTTCCCAGGGGGCTGTGAGCATCAAGGCTATGGGGAGGAGCGCTGGCACTGTTAGGCAGAGGCTGCATTTGACACTTTTGGAGGGTAACCAAGGGTGATGGTGTGGAATCTCCTATGACCAGGGGTCTCCTAGTGCACTGACGCTGCTGCAACTCAGGGGCAGCTGGAATTTGGCTGACTAGTGAATAGGCGCTGAGTTCTGAGATGGAGGTTCTAGTAATCCCCTAGGCCAGCCTCCAATCAGCTGTGAAGGTGGTGGGGAGAAAAGGAGGCCAGATCACTCCAGGCCCGAACAGGGCTGTCAAGGGCAACAGGAGATACAGTATGGCAGGCATGATAGATATCTTCTGGGTGGCTGAGTGATGAATAGTTGGAGGTGGGAATGAAAATGAATTTTGGTATTTTCTTAGAATGAAAGACAGCTGAGAATCTACATATATAGGGTTGCCTAAAATACAAGACACTTGGTTATATTTGAATTCCAGGTAAATAACAAATAAATTTTTTAGGCTGGTGCAGTGGCTCATGCCTGTAATCCCAGCACTTTGGGAGGCGAGACGGGTGGATCACTTGAGGTCAGGAGTTTAAGACCAGCCTGGCCAACATGGTGAAACCTTGTCTCTACTAAAAATACAAAAATTAGTTGGGTTTGGTGGTGCACGCCTGTAATCCCAGCTACTTGTGAGGCTGAGGCACAAATATTGCTCGAACCTGGGAGGTAGAAGCTGCAGTGAGCTGAGATCATGCTACTGCACTCCAGCCTGGGCAAAATAGTGAGACTCTGTCTCAAACAACAACATGACAAATATACAAAAACCAAATAATTATTTCAATATACTTATGTCTCAAATATTGCAATTGATATAGGGTTGCTGAATCTGGCATTCTTATTTAGATGCAGACAGGAAGATAGGAAAAAGGCATGTTGTGGACGTGGGGGTGAGTGAATAAGGAGGGGACTTAGTTCTGAAGAAGTAACCTTGAACAGGAGTACCCCATTTTATTTTTATTTGTTTTTTTGAGATAGGATCTTGTTCTGTTACCTGGGCTGAAGTGCAGTGGCACGATCATGGCTCTCTGCAGCCACAACCTCCTGGGTTTAAGCAGTCCTCCTAACTTCAGCCTCCCGAGTAGCTGGGACTATAGGCATGTGCCACCATGCCCAGCTAATTTTTTATTTTATTTTTTTTGACACAGGTTCTCACTCTGTCACCTAGGCTGGAGTGCAGTGGCGAGATTTTGTCTCACTGCAGTGCTGACCTCCTGGGCTCAAGCGATCCTCCTGCCTCAGCTCCCCAAGTAGCTGGGACTACAGGCATACACCATCACACCCAGCTATTTTTGTATTTTGGTAGAGACAGGTTTTCACCATGTTGCCCAAGCTCTTTAAAATAGAAGAGATGGGACTGGGCATGGTGGTTCATGCCTGTAATCCCAGCACTTTGGGAGGCTGAGGTGGGTAAATCACCTGATGTCAGGAGTTTGAGACCAGCCTGGCCAACATGGTGAAACTCCATCTCTACTAAACATACAAAAATTAGCTGGGTGTGGTGGCAAGTGCCTGTAATCCCAGTTACCGGGGAGGCTGAGGCAGGAGAATAAGTTGAACCTGGGAGGCGAAGGTAGCAGTGAGCTGAGAGTGAGCCATTGCACTCCAGCCTGGGTGACAAGAGCGAAATTTCACCTCGAAAAAAAGAAGAAGAAAATATTATATATTTAATGGCATTGTATGGTACCCACTGTTTTTTCATTTTACAATATGTCCTGAATATTTTCTGGGTCACTCACCAGTCTACTGATATCTTAATGGCTACATGTTACATTGATGCACTGAAATTAAAAAAAAATCCTTTATAGAATAGTTGTTTCTTCTTCATGGAGTTTTAAGATACAAATTAATCACACAATACTTAGAGGTGATCTGTATTTACTAAAACCCCATTTAAAAAAAAAATTCAAAAGCAGTATTTTGAAAAATAGGATAAAATAATCTTATTACCCTAACACGATTAATCCTCCGGCAATGTAGCTCTCTCTCTCTCTCTCTCTCTCTCTCTCTCTCTCTCTCTCTGTGTGTGTGTGTGTGTGTGTGTGTGTGTGTGTGTGTGTCTATGTGTCTGTGTGTGTGTGTTTGTATTTAGGTTAGATCTAGTTGCTAATGCAGTTGAATTATGTTACCTGGATACCTCTTGGAGAACCTGAGGTCATTTTGGCCTGATGCATTAATATTTAACAAGCCTGTGATTGATGGATTGATGCTAGCAAAATTAATTCAATCCACCTAGGTTTCTATCTGTTGGTAAAACAGCAAGGCCGTCCAGGGGTCAGAAAACAAGGGCTTCTGGGAGGAAACAATTGAAAGTGGTTGTGACCTCTAGAATCTGGAACTGGGTACCGGCTCCTCCATTGACCTTCTTTCACCTTTGTTCTCAGAAAAATGTCTCTTGATTGGCTGCTGATGGGTGGGGCTGCCTCCATCCCTCATCTTTATAACTAAAGTCTTGAACACTCAGTAAATTAATAGACTGGCAGAGAAAACCCCTTTTTAGTTAGGCAGTACTGTAGTTTGAAAACTCTGGTCTTAGACATGGTGTTCAGTATGCATTGCAGATCATTAGTGTATCAGATATATGGATTGACTGAATATTCTGCCAAATTGACTAAATTGGTCTGTCATTCCCCAGTGACGTGGGGCCACTGTTTGTCTCTGACCTCTTCACCTTTGGGTTCTGTTAAAGGAGGGTATCCTGGCAGCATTCCCCATGCCACAGATGGGTGGGTCTGCAATCCATGGATCTCTTTTTGTCGTAAAAAACATCAGCTCTGGTGCTCGCTTTGGCAGCACATATACTAAAATTGGAACGATGCAAAGAAGATTAGCATGGCCCCTGCACAAGGATGACATGCAAATTCATGAAGCGTTCCGTATTTTTCCAATTAGAAACAACTGGCTGGGCGCGATGGCTCACGCCTATAATCCTAACACTTTGGAAGGCCGAGGCAGGTGGATCACTTGAGGCCAGGAGTTCAAGACTACCCTGGCCAACATGGTGAAACCCCTACCTCTACTTAAAATACAAAAAAAAAAAAAAGAAAAGAAAAAGAAATAGCCAGGCTTGGTGGTGGGTGCCTGTAATCCCAGCTACTCAGGAGGCTGAGGCAGGAGGATCACACCAGTGCACTCCAGCCTGGGCAACAGAGGGAGACTCCATCTAAAAAGAAAAAAATTAGAAACAAACAAGCCATATCAACTCTGGGATGTGGGCCACACCTTAATTGACATCAGCCACATTATTTCGTTCCCATAAAGATGGTTCAGAACAGAGATATTGGCCAGGCATGGTGGCTTATACCTGTAATCCTATCACTTTGTGGGGCCAAGGCAGGTAGATGACTTGAGCCTAGGAGTTCAAGATCAGCCCGGGCAATGTGGTGAAACCCTGTCTCTAATAAAAATACAAAATATTAGCCGGGTGTAGTGGCGTGTACCTGTATTCCCAAATACTTGGGAGGCTGAAGTGGGAGGATCACTTGAGCTTGAGAAGGTGGAGGTTGCAGTGAGCTGAGATCGTGCCACTGCACTCCATCCTGGGTGACAGAGTGAGACCTTGTCTCAGAGAAAAAAAAAAAGTATTCTTGGAAAAGCTAACATGAGAAAGTGTTAATGGGAGGACATGTGTAAATGTAGTCAATCAGTAATCCTTCTACAGTATTTGATATGTCTAATCCTTACTAAAATATCATGAACCAATTGTAAATCTACATTTTAAGAAAGATTTGGAGAGCTCAGAGATGTCAGAATGATTGAACAGGTGCTATATTGGTATATGAGAGAAGGTTAAAGGTTGGTGCTGTTCCGCCGGTAAAAGGGAAGGCTGGGAGCCAGGGGTGGGGGTGGTGGGGGTGGCAGGGGGGCGGGTGGTGGTCACAAATAACTTTAAGCATTTGGAAGGTTAAAATAGGGCGCCTTCAAGAATTTGGAAGGTTAAAATAAAATAAAAAAACAAGTAAAACTTTTTGTTTGTTTTTTAGAGACAGGGTTTCACTGTGTTGCCCAGGCTGGAATGCAGTGGCTATTCACAGGCATGGTCACAGAGCACAGCCCCAAATTCCTGGGCCCAAGCAACCCTCCTGCCTTAGCCTTCCAAAGCTTTTGCTGGGATTAAAGGTGTGAGCCACTGGGCTCAGCCTAATGTTATGAATTTCTTGGGTTTCTTTTCAGAGATAGCCTATCAATATACAAGCAAATATATATATAATTTTTCTTCCCCTCTCCTCCTACCCACTACCTCCCACTTGTATTTTACACAATTGCTTGCCTTTTACACTTTCCAATATATCAAGGCAATTTTCCCTGTCAGTGTAAATATCTTCCTTTTAAAGGACTGACCGGTATTCCATTGTATAGTGTAGCATAATTTATTTCACTGGCCTCCTTCTGATGAACATGTGAGTCTAACCATTTGTTAATACAAAAATATTGCAATGAATATTCTTGAAGACACATCATTTTCCACACATGTATATATTAATAGGATAGATATCTAGTTACAATGTTGAGTCAAAGGGTATGTCTATACGTCATTTAAAAAATGATTTGTTTTACATTGTGGTAAAAAAACATGTATCACAAAATTTACTATCTTAACCATTTTTATATGTACAGTTCAGTATTAAGTGCACTATAATTGCAGATGTACATATATCATTTTGACAAACATTGCCAAATTGCCCTCCATGGCAACTGTACCTATTTATCTGTTTACTAACATCATGTGAGAGAGGGCCCCTCATGTAGATAGTACTGAAAAGTAGAGCACCTGTGATTAACTAGGAGGTGATATAGCAGAGAAGAAGAGACACAACTTCTGGAATCTAATCCTAGATCTGATGATGACCAGCTGTGTGTACTCTTGAGTATTACTTTAATTCTCTCAGGTTTAGTTTTTACCTAACCTCATAGAGTTGTCAAGTTCTTGCCTATTCACAATAGTCAAGAAAGAAATGGAAGCAAACCAAATGTCCATCTGTGGATGAATGGATAAACAAAATGTGGTATGTGCATGCAATGGAATGTTATTTAGCCTGAAAAAAGAGAAGCAGCCTGGACGAGGTGGCTCACACCTGTAATCCTAGCACTTTGAGGGGCAGAGGTGGGAGGATTGCTTGAGGCAAGAGTTCAAGACCAACCTGGCCCACATGGTAAGATGCTGTCTCTATTTAAAAAAAAAAAAAAAAAAAAATTAGGCTGGGCTTAGTGGTTCACGCCTGTAAATCCCAGCACTTTGGGAGGCTGAGGCAGGTGAATCACTTGAGGTCAGGAGTTTGAGACCAGCCTGGCCAACATGGTGAAACCCCTGTCTCAACTAAAAATACAAAAATTAGCCAGGCGTGGTGGCACGCACCTGTAATCCCATCTCCTTGGGAGGCTGAGGCAGGAGAATCACTTGGTCCTGGGAGGCAGAAGTTGCAGTGAGCCTAGATTGCACCACTGCGCTCTAGCCTGGGCGACAGAGCCAGATTCCATCTCAAAAAAAAAAAAAAAAAAAAAAAAGGCAGACCTTAAACATGTCCTTATGTGGGGATTTAAAGAAATAAAATTAAGCCTGACATAGGGAGACCCCCATCTCTAAACAAACAAACAAACAAAATATTAGCCAGGTGTGGTGGTGTGTGCCTGTACTCCTAGGGTAAGGCAGGAGGATTGCTTGAGCCCAGAAGTTCAAGGCTTCAGTGAGCTATGATTGCCCCATTGCACTTCAACCTGGATGACAGAGCAAGACCCTATCTCTAAACAAAAATAAAATAAAAAATAAAAAGAATATGTATTTGCTGATAAGCACAGGCATAAAGAAACTCTGGAAAGTTACATAAGAACAAGTAATAAAGGCTAGTTATTGGTGATGAGTTATTGGTGATTGGAGACATGGATGAGAGATAAATTTTTAGTTTATTCTAAAAATAACGAACCTGGGAGGCGGAGCTTGCAGTGAGCCGAGATCGCGCCACTGCACTCCAGCCTGGGTGACAGAGCAAGACTCCGTCTCAAAAAAAAAAAAAAGAAAGAAATTTAGATTTGGCCAGGCATGGTAACTCACAACTATAATCCCAGCACTTTGGGAAGCTGAGGTGGGCAGATCACTTGAGGCCAGGAATTCAACAGCTTTGCCAACATAGCGAAACCTCATCATCCTTTTTTTTTTTTTTTGAGATGGAGTTTCACTGTAGCCTCAAGCAATTCTCCCACATCAGCCTCCTGAGTAGCTGGGATTACAGGGACACACCACCATGTGCAGCTAATTTTTGCAAGAGAGAGGGTTTTGCCATGTTATCCAGGCTGGTCTTGAACTCCTGACCTCAAGTGATCCACCTGCTTTAGCCTTCTAAAGTGCTGGGATTAAAGGTATGAGCTACCAAGTCCGGCCTAACTTTTAATTTTGAAAGAATTTCAGACTTTGATCAATGTTGCAAGAATACTATAAATAATCACCAGCCAGGTGTGGTGGCTCACACCTGTAACCCCAGAACTTTGGGAGGCTGGGGTGGGAGGATCGCTTGAACCCAGGAGTTTGAGAACAGCCTGGACAACATAGGGAGTTCTTATCTCTATAAAATATAAAAAGTTTGCTGAGCATGGTAGCATGGACCTGTGGTCCCAGCTACCTGAGAGGCTAAGGTGGGAGGGTAACTAGAGCCTGGGAGGTTGAGCCTGCAATGAGCCATGATCATGCCACCATGCTCCAGCCTGGGTGACAGAGTGAGACCCAGTCTCAGAAAAAGAAAAAAAAAAAATTCTCTTCACCCAGATTCCCCCAAAATTAATATTGACCATATTTGCTGTATTTTTTCTCTCTCTTCATATATGTATATATAATTCTTTTCTGAACAATTTGACATGTATAGTAAATGATGCCCCTTTACCCCTAACCACTTTAGTATGTAGTGCCTAAAAAGCAAGGTTGTTCTCTTACACAATCACAGTAGTATTTTAAAAAACAGAAATTTAAAATGTATACAATAATATTATTTTAATCAAGAGTTTCTTAAAATTTCATCAAGGACTTTTTTTTTTTTTTTTTTTTTTTTTTTTGAGACAGAGTTTAGCTCCTGTTGCCTAGGCTGGAGTGTAATGGAGTGGTCTCAGCCCACTGCAACCTCCACCTCCCAGGTTCAAGTGATTCTCCTGTCTCAGCCTCCCAAGTAGCTGAGACTACAGGCACCGGCCACCACGCCCGGATAATTTTTATATTTTTAGTAGAGATGGGGTTTCACCATGTTGGCCAGGCTGGTCTCAAACTCCTGACCTCAGGCGATCTGCCCACCTTGGCCTCCCAAAGTGCTGGGATTACAGGTGTGAGCCACCGGGCCCAGCCAAGGATGTTAGTATAGTCATTTATGGCAAAAGAAAAATAACATTTTTGGATTGGATGCAGTGGCTCACACCTATAATCCCAGGACTTTGGGAAGCCTAGGCGGGCAGATGGCTCGAGTCCAAGAGTTCAAGATCAGCCTGGCCAACATGATAAGATCCCCGTCTCTACAAAAAATACAAAAATCAGCTGAGTGTGGCAGCACACACTTGTATTCTCAGCTACTTGGGAGGCTGATGTGGGAGGATCACTTGAGCCCAGCAGGAGGAAGTTGCAGTAACCTGAGAGAACACCACTGCACTCTAGCCCGGTAGAGTAAGACTCTTGTCTCAAAAAATAAATAAATAAATAAATAAATAAATAAATAACCCATAAAACATCTTTTGAGAGTAAAAGTGTTTATCCCCACTGTTTCACTTAACTAGCCTCAAAAAAGAAATAAAATAAGATGTTTTGTTTGATCACATAGATTTACAGTTACCCAAATGAAAGCTTTCATTTACAAATTAAAAATAAAAACAAAGGCTGAAGCAGGCAAATCACTTGAGGTCAGGAGTTTGAGACCAACCTGGCCAATGTGGTGAAACCCCATCTTTACTAAAAACTACAAAAATTAGCCGGAGGTGGTGGTGCACACCTGTAAACCCAGCTACTTGGGAGGCTGATGCACAAGAATTGCTTAGGCCTGGGAGGTGAAGGTTGCAGTGAGCCAAGATCACGCTACTGCACTCCAGCCTGGGTGCCAGAGTGAGGATCTGTTTCAAAAACAAACAAACAAAACAAAACTAAATAAAAACAATATACACATTCAAATATGCAACATATTAAATTCATGCTGGAGACTACTAATATATTGACAAGTGCTCTTGTCATATGTACCAAAAGTATAAATGCTTTCCATTTAAACTTATAAAATAAATAATGCTTTTATCTGTTTTTGTTATTGGTGTGTGCTGGTCATTTTCCACATCTGCTTTATCATTTTCTCTATCTGCATATTTCTATATCCATATACACATATACATGGACATATGTATCTAATTACATATATTAATTATGTACATATATTTTCCACTAAGACCCACTCCTCACCCTTCTCCTGCTCTCCTCTATTTCATATTTCACATGTTTCACTCATCTCCCAGGCTCCCTTGCTAGCTGGCTTCTAGGGAGTTTTGCCCAGTGGGATGCACTGGTGGAAAAGAAAAGGTAAGAGAAAGGAAGAAGGCAAGATGTTTCTGTCTCTGCCTCAGATGGCTTCTCTTTCATGGCTCTGGCCCAACAACCCTCTTCTGGGCCAGCTTGGCCAGCGTCTATACTCTGGCAGTTCAACCTCTTCTCATTGCCCCTCCTGCTCTAGGAATAATTCAGGATCTTGCTATAGCTAATCTATAGGTTTCCTTTTTTTGTTTTTTGTTTTTTGAGATGAAGTGTCACTCTTGTTGCCCAGGCTAGTGTGCAGTGGTGCGATCTTGGCTCACTGCAACCTCTGCCTCCCGGGTTCAAGCGATTCTCCTGCCTCAGCCTCTTGAGTAGCTGGGATTACGGGCATGTGCCACCATACCAGACTAATTTTGTATTTTTAGTAGAGATGGGGGTTTCTCTATGTTGTTCAGGCTGGTCTTGAACTTCTGACCTCAGGTGATCTGCTCGCCTTGGCCTCCCAAAATGCTGGGATTACAGGCGTGAGCCACTGCGCCTGGCCCTCCTTTTTTTTTTTTTTAAATTAATTTTTTTTTCTTTCTTTCTTTTTTCTTTTGTTTTCAAGACAGAATCTCTCCGTGTTGCCCAGGCTGGAGTGCAGCAGTGCAATCTCTGCGCACTGCAACCTCTGCCTCCCGGGTTCAAGTGATTCTCATGCCTCAGCCTCCCAAGTAGCTGGGACTACAGGTATGTGCCACCACGCCCAGCTAATTTTTGTAGTTTTAGTAGAGACGGGGTTTTGCCATGTTGGCCAGGCAGGTCTTAAACTCCTGACCTCAAGTGATCCACCTTCCTCGGCCTCCCAAAGTACTGGGATTACTGGCGTGAGCCACCACACCTGGCCAAAAAAATTTCTTTTTATATACAGATGGAGTCTCACTGTATTGCCCAGGCTGGTCTCAAGGTTCTGGGCTCAGGCAATCTTCCCACACCAGCCTCCCAAAGTGCTGGGATTACAGCCGTGAGCCACTGTGCTTGTCCCTAATCTCTAAATTTCCTCACACTTCTCTATTTGGCTTCCTAGGACTTCCATTGTCTATGTAACCAATTCCTAGTATTAAATTCTATCCATTTGAAATACCAAGTTTTCTTTTCTTGAGTCAACTCTGGCCAATAACAAGAGGTAAGATTTTGTTTGAAAATGTCCTTGCTCGGCCGGGCACGGTGGCTCACGCCTGTAATCCCAGCACTTTGGGAAGCCACGGTGGGTAGATCACGAAGTCAGGAGTTTGAGACCAGCCTGGCCAATATGGTGAAATCCTGTCTCTCCTAAAGAATAAAAAATTAGCCAGGTGTGGTGGCACGCACCTGTGTGTGGTGGCGCATGCCTGTAATCCCAGCTACTCGGGAGGCTGAGGCAGAAGAATCACTTGAACCCAGAAGGCGGAGGTTGCAGTGAGCCGAGATTACGCCACTGCACTCCAGCCTGGGCAACAGAGGGAGATTCTGTCTCAAAAAAAAAAAAAAAGAAAATGTCCTTGCTCAAATAACTTCAGAAACAACTACCATGGACCATTGCCTCAATCCTTCCCTCTTACTTTGTGTGTACATTCATTTATTCTTTCTTGCATGCTGTACATTGGGCTCCTACTGGGTGTCAAGTATTAGGTGCTAAGGATACAAAGTGGAACACTGCAGTAACAACAGTTGATCAACATTTACTGAGTGCTTTCTGTTTATGTTTTAAGTACTTTTACATTATCATCTTGTATTAGTTATCGATTTCTGAGCAACAAATTACCCTAAAATGTAATGACTTAACAGCAAGCATTTATGACCTAAGCTTCTATGTGTAAGGAATTCTGGAGTGCTTTATTAGCAGGTTGGTTCTGGTTCAGGGTCTCTCAGGAGGTTGCTGTCAGGATGTCAGCAGGGATTGCTGTCATCTGAATGCCTGACTGGGACTGGAGGGTCCCCCCAACTTTTTTTTTTTTGAGATGGAGTTTTGCTCTTGTTGCCTAGGCTAGAGTGCAATGGGGCGATCTTGGCTCACCAAAACCTCTGCCTCCCAGATTCAAGTGGTTCTCCTGCCTCAGCCTCCTGAATAGCTGGGATTACAGGCATGTGCCACCACACCTGGCTAATTTTGTATTTTTAGTAGAGACAGGATTTCTCCATGTTGGTCAGGCTGGTCTTGAACTCCCGACCTCAGGTGATCTGCCTGCCTCAGCCTCCCAAAGTGCTGGGATTACAGGCATGAGCCACTGCACCCAGCCTGGAGGGTACACTTCTAAGAGGGCCCCCCTCAAAGGGCTATTGGCAGGAGGTCTCAGTTCCTCACCACATGAGCCTCTCCATAGGCTGATTGACTGTCTTCACAGCAGGGCAGCTGACTTCCCCACAGCAAGTATTCCAAAGCCACAGTGGCTTTTATATCCTAATCTCAAAGACATGATCACATCTGTAATATTCTCTTTATTAGTCACTAAGTCCACTCATATTCAAGGGATATTCAGGTCCATATTTTGGGGGGAAAAGCACTGAAGAATTTTTTTTTTTTTTTTTTATGGAGTCTCACTCCGTTGCCTAGGCTGGAGTGCAGTGGCATAATCTTGGCTCACTGCAACCTCCGCCTCCTGGGTTCAAGCGATTCTCCTGCCTCAGCTTCCTGAGTAGCTGGGACTATAGGCATCTGCCACTATGCCTGGCTAATTTTTGTATTTTTAGTAGAGATGGAGTTTCACCATGTTGGCCAGGCTAGTCTGGATGTCCTGACCTCATGATCCACCCGCCTTGGCCTCCCAAAGTGCTGGGATTACAGGCATGAGCCACCAAACCCGGCCAGCACTGAAGAATTTGCAGACATATTTTAGAATCATCACATCTCATATAATTCTCATAACCACCCTAATTTTGCAACAATCTCCATTTTGCAGTTGAGGAAACTGAGAAACAGATGGTTACAAATTTTTTTTATGACCTTTTATTTTTTATTTCTAGTTTAAGTTCTGGGATACATGTGCAGAATGTGCAGGTTTGTTACATAGGTATACATGTGCCATGGTGGTTTGCTGCATCTATCAACCTGTAATCTAGGTTTAAAGCCCTGCATGCATTAGGTATTTGTCCTATTGCTCTCCCTCCCCTTGTCCCCCACCCGCCGACAGGCCCCGGTGTGTGATGTTCCCCTCCCTATAAAGGTTACAAAATTTATCCAAGGTCTCACAGCTAGCAAGTGATGAAATTGGGATTCCAAACGCAGACTGACCCTAGAAGTTGTGTTCTTAACCACAGTGCTATGCATTAGTACTCAGGTGCCTAGTGGTTGTGAAGCTTCTACTCGAATGGGGAGAATTACATTAGTAAGCAACCTTACACACACATACACACACACACACACACACACAATTACAGACTTTTGTTTTTGAGATGGAGTCTCACTATGTTGCCCAGATTGGTCTCAAACTCCCGGATTCAAGTGATCCTCCTGCCTTGGCCTCCCAAAGTGCTGGGATTACAGGCGTGATCCACCATGCCCCACCACGGACTCTTTTTATTTTATTTTTATTTTTTATTGAGATGGAGTCTTGCTCTGTTACTCAGGCTGGAGTGCAGTTGCATGATCTTGGCTCACTGCAACCTTCACCTCCTGGGTTCAAGTGATTCTCCTGTCTCAGCCTCCCAAGTAGCTGGGACTACAGGCGCCCGCCACCACACCCGGTTAATTTTTTATATTTTTAGTAAAGATGAGGTTTCACTATGTTGGCCAGGCTGGCCTTGAACTCCTGACCTCAAGTGATCCGCCTGCCTCTGCCTCCCGAAGTGTTGGGATTACAGGCATGAGCCACTGTGCCCGGCCAAACTCTTTAAATTCTATGAAGGAAAAGTAAAGGCAACTATGGGAGTGCATGGTTAGGAAACCCTATCTAATCTGTGGAAACAAGTTGCTATATTTTGACTCTATGGTTTGCTCCATGGCTCCAAGTGCAGCTCTTTAAGGGGCTAGCAAGACCAGTAGTTTCCAATCTTGACTGTGCATTAGAATCATCTAGAAAGCACCTTTAAAAAATACTAGTGCCCTCAGAGCAATTAAATGGAATCTTTTTTTTTTTTTTTTTTAAACAGGGTCTGGCTCTATCACCCAGGTTGGAGTACAGTGGCACCATCCTAGCCCACTGCAGCCTGGAACTCCTGGGCTCAAGCAATCCTCCCACCTTAGTCTCCCAAGTAGCTGAGACTGCAGGTGCATGCCACCACGCTTGGCTAATTTTCAAAATTTTTGCAGAGAGGGCCCCATTATGTTGCCCAGGCTGGTCTTGAACTCCTGGGCTCAAGCGATCCTCCCACTTCGACCTCCCAAAGTGCTGGGATTATAGGCATTACATTGTGTCCAGGCATTTAAAGTAATTTTAAATGTCATGATTTGTGGAAGTTGTTTTTATTTGACAAGGAAAGGGGAGTGGTATTCCATTGTGGGAAATATTTTGCTTTTTGGTAGAGATGGGGTCTTGCTATGTTGCCTAGGCTGGTCTCTATCTCCTGGCCTCAAGCAATTCTTTTGGCTTGGCCTCCCAAAGTGCTAGGATTACAGGTGTGAGCCACTGCATCTGGTATAGAAGCCATTTTTTAATGAATGAACTGACTCTAAACCCTCCTTGAAGCCAGAGGACCTCTTTTTTTTTTTTTTTTTTTTTTTTTTTTTTAACTGACTTATCCATTCCAGCTCTCAGGAAGTAAAAAAAATATCCCACTAGCTAATCAGTTACCAGGGCCCTAACTCCTGGGGTAGGGCTGCAGGGCTTAAATGAAGTTGAAGATAAAAATTCTCTTTTCATGTCTGACATTGAATCTTTCTGATTTTTCTTCTCTCTGCAGCCCCTGTAGGGTCTATGGAACCATTCTACTCCCAGGGCTCTGCAGGGTTATTCCACGTCCACGGGGAAAGCAAAGGACCATCTTGGAACTGATCTGCTCACCCTTGGCAGGCTGCTTGCTGGTTCTCAGACTGTGATTTCCTAGAGAGCTGGAACCAAGTATCACTTATTTTTGAATATCCAAATCTTTTTTTTTTTTTTTTTTTGAGATAGAGTCTCGCTCTGTTGCCCAGGCTGGAGGGCAGCGGTGCAATCTCAGCTCACTGCAACCTCTGCTTCCCGTGTTCAAGCAATTCTGCCTCAGCCTCCTGAGTAGCTGCGACTACAGGCACACACCACCGTGTCCAGCTAATTTTTGTATTTTTAGTAGAGACAGGGTTTCGCCATGTTGGTTAGGCTGGTCTCAAACTTCTGACCTCAGGTGATGCACTCACCTCGGCCTCCCAAAGTGCTGGGATTACAGGCGTGAGCCACTGTGCCCGGCCCGAATATCCAAATCTTAACACAGGTTACACATGTCAGGAGCTCAAAAATATTTGTTGCATTGAATTGATGCATTTATTGCGCTTTCAAAGTTTGAAGGCGGTGTTTCATTCAGCTGGTGGAACACAGAACCAAAGATGTCAACAGAAGGATATAACATTTGTTAAAAAAAGAAAATTGTTCATTACCTATTAGCCAACTATGTTACAATGGATGTGAATTAATGCAAGTCTGTGACCATTGCCTGGAAAAAAAAACACTCAAAACCTACATTTTGCTGATGGCACAAGAGAAGCAACTACTTTTCATGAACTGTAACAGTCTTCTAACCGTTCTCCAGCTTCCAGTCTTACCCTCCAACCCTACCTCCATCTACTCTCTCAGCCAAAGTAAGCTATGATACTTTAAAAATACATACCTGATTAAGTCTCAGGTAAAAAAGAGAAAAAATAAAAATATAAACCTGGGCTAGGCATGGTGGCTCACGCCTGTAATCGCAGCATTTTGGGGGGGGCTGAGGCAGGTGGACTGGCAGGTGGACTGCTGGAGTTCAGGAGTTTGAGACCAGCCTGGGCAATATAGTGAAACCTTCTCTCTACAAAAAATACAAAAATTAGCCGGGTGTTGTGGCTCACACCTGTAGTCCTAGCTGCTTGGGAGGGTGAGGTGCGAGGATCACCTGAGCCCAGGAGGTGGAGGTTGCAGTGAGCCAAGATTGGGCCACGCACTCCAACCTGGGTGACAAAGCAAGACCCTGTCTCTGAAAGAAAAAAAAAAGGAAGAAGAAGAAAAATACAAACCTGATTATGTCACTCCCTTGGCAAAAATCTTTGTAGCTGGGAAGCCCATAAGGCCTGTGTGATCTGTCCTTTGCCCACCGCTCCAGCTCCATTCTGTGCTAGGGCTTCTGCAATTGCTGTTCCCTCTACTTGTATCTCCTATTCCAGGCTCTTTGCATGGCTGGCTCTTTATAGCTTCTAGGTCTTTTCTTAAATGTTGCTCCTCAGAAAGGCCTTCCCATAATACTGTTCTGTGTTTTCTTAGATTGTGTTTTTATCTATTTGGCATCCATTAATCGCAGGGCCAAACAAAGTGGTTTACATCTTCTCCTCTGTAATCCACTTTCACAGATGCAAAAAAAAAAAAAAAATCACATAACAAACCCTCTACCCAGGCCAGGTGTGGGGGCTCACACCTGTGATACTAACACTTTGGGAGGCTGAGGCAGGAGGATTACTTGAGATCACTTGAAACCAGGGATTCAAGACCAGCCTGGATGACACAGCAAGACCCTCTCTCTAACAAACAAACCCTTCAACCAATCCAAATCTCCAGCTACTTTCTTTCTCTAACTCTCACACACCAGACTAATATTTTCCACTCCCTAAACCAGCCCAGGGCCAGGTTCTAGACAACTAGAGACCATCCCTATAGCTCAGAGCTCATTGACATTATTCAAACTAAACAATGCTGTTTAGCCTTCCCTGCCTTGCCTTTCCCTAGAACATTAGATAAAGGCTCTCCCCTCCTTTCTATTTCTCTCTCCCGACCAAACCTAGTGCTTCCCCATGTGACTCTGCATGGCGGCATGTCCCCTTCTCTCAGGAACTGTTAGTAATAAATTCTTCTTTTGGTGGCACTAGCCTCTCCCCCATGTTGTCACCAGTCACTTTTATAAATTAACATATGAGGGCCAAGCACAGGGGCTTACACTTGTAGTCTCAGCACTTTGGGAAGCTCAGGGGAGGATCACTTGATGCCTGAATTCAAGACCAGCCTGGGCAACATAGCAAGACCCCATCTACACACACACACGTACACAATATTAATAAATAAATAAAGATCTGGGTCAGGCATGGTGGCATGCACCTTGTAATCCCAGCTACTTGGGAGGTAGAGGAAGAGAACTGCATGAGCCCAGGAGTTCAAGGCTGTAGAGTGCTATGATTGCTCCTGTGAATAGTGACTGCACTCTAGCCTGGACAACGTAGCAAGACCCTGTCTCTAAAAATTAATTAATTCATGTCTAGGCACAAATCAAACACTCAGCCTGAAGTGACCTCTCTTAGTTGCTCATTACTTCTGCTTATTTTTCTCAAAGCGTTTCTCTCAGTGTGACATTTCCGTATCAATTTATTTACTTGTTTATTATCTGTGTCCCTAAAATTTAATATAGGTGCAAGGAAAGCAAGAACCTCTTTTTATTTATCTTGATCACTATTCTTTTTTTTTAATTTGAGATAGGGTCTTGCTCTGTTGCCCAGGCTGGAGTGCGGTGGTGTGATTACGATGCACTGCAGCCTTGACCTCTCAGGCTCAAGCATATCTCAATCACTCTTGTATCCCCAGTATCTGGTTGACAATAGGCACTCAATCAATATTTATTAAATGATTGAAAAAATACATAGAAAAAGTACTGTTATTCAGTAAGGGAAGTATTAGATACTATAGGCGGAACAGTGGTGACAGATTATAAAATAGAATATTTTTAAAAAAGACTTTATAATTACAAAATGCCTGTAATATAAATAACATTCCCCAAGAAGCTTGGACTATTATTTTTCCATATTCATGTCTTTTCATTTTTAAATAGTTCTATGGGGTGGAGGTGGGGGTGGTAAACACAATGATATTTACTTTGGAAACACAGACATGAAAATTACTTTTATTTTACATGCTGAGAGTAGAAATATGACCCCTATGCAATGCAAGATTTTCACTAAAGCTGAAAATGGACAAGACATTGGCATTCCCATCTATTATAACTGGACCAGAACTTCAATCACCAGCTGAAAAAATAAACACAGGGTCAGCAGGCATTTGTCCTGCACCCGGAGTGCATTCCAAAGTTAAAACCATGTGCAAATGACCTAAAGATCTAATGCCTCCTGATTTCAAATTAATAGTTACACAATAACATAGGGCAGAGGGGGCCATGGCAGTGTGTCCTTGAAATTGATGCCCATGTGGGAGAAGGCTCAGGAGATAGGGGAATCACATTTGGGCCAACATAAAACTAAATAAAATGTCCTACTTCTTCATTTCCAATGATCAAACCATTAGGGCCGCTAGAAGAGAGATGGTTTTGCTGTAGGTGGGATGAAACAGCGGGTCCCGGGGTTTGCAGCAGTTGCCTGGCTTTCACAAGAAGCATAACAGGGCAGGTGCTATGATTTGTGCCTGTAATCCCAGCTCTTTGGGGGCCCAGGACAGGCAGATCGGTTGGGTCCAGGAGTTCAAAAGCAGCCTGGGCAACATAGTGAAACCCCATCTCTACAAAAATACAAAAATTAGCCAGGCGTGGTGGTGTGTGCCTGTAATCCCAGTTACTGCGGGGGGCTGAAGCATGAGAATTGCTTGAACCTGGGAGGCGGAGGTTGCAGTGAGCCTAGGTTGCACCACTTCACTCCAGCCTGGGCGACAGAGCAAGACCTTGTCTCAAAAAATAAATAGATAAAATAAAATAAAATAAAGCATAACAGGACACGTGGAGGGCCAGTCTCAATGTCTCCTGGATTGTTGTTCAAGGTGAAGCGAGAGTTGTCCCGATTGGGCCCTGCTGTGTAAGGAAGCCTGACATAAAGCAAACCTGGGAAGGACCAGAGACCTCTGTATTGACCTCTACAGTGCATACGAAAGACAGAAAGCCAGTTATGTAGTCTGCTTGGTTTAGGGATTATACAGAGGTGTAAGCCTTATCTTCATAATTTTCCCAACCATACCTGTCTCAGATGATCTTGTTTTTTTCCTTCTTTATCTTAATTTTGATTTCTGATGGTAGAAAACCACAGAGATGGTTGTTACCTCAAGTATACAGTAGTAGCATACTTTTATCTGCCATACCAACTTTTTTTGGTTCTTTCAATGTGTCATGATTCCTATTCTGGTTTCTATTGCTGTATATGAAATGACTTCAAATTAGTGGTGTAAAAAAAATAACTCTCAGGCCGGGCGCGGTGGCTCAAGCCTGTAATCCCAGCACTTTGGGAGGCCAAGACGGGCGGATCACAAGGTCAGGAGATCGAGACCATCCTGGCTAACATGGTGAAACCCTGTCTCTACTAAAAATACAAAAAACTAGCCGGGCGAGGTGGCGGGCGCCTGTAGTCCCAGCTACTCGGGAGGCTGAGGCAAGAGAATGGCGTAAACCCGGGAGGCAGAGCTTGCAGTGAGCCGAGATCCGGCCACTGCACTCCAGCCTGGGCAACAGAGCGAGACTCCGTCTCAAAAAACAAAACAAAAAACAAAACAAAAAAAACTCTCTTTTTATACTCAAACCCTGTGGGTTAGGCATTTGTGCAGGGCACAGTGGAGATACCTTGCCTCCGCTCCATGGTGTCATGTCTGGGGCCTCAGCTGGAAAGACTCAAATGCTGGAGGTGACTTGACTGGCTGGGAGTTGTGATCGTCTGAAAGCTTCATGACTCATCTGCACACAGGCTGACCTCAGCTGGAACTGTTGACCAGAGAACCTACTTACAGCTTCTCCATGTGGCTTGAGGGCTTCTTATAGCACAGTTCTTCCAGCTTCCACCTGCCACCTAGTCCCAAAGCTAAAGCCACATGTTTTAGGCTTTTCTTACAGCAATGCCCCATTTCCAGGTAATAACATTATGATTGGTGCATCACAAACCACCTCAAAATTAGTAGTATAAAGCAATACCTATTTTATTTAACTTACATGAATAGAGAACAATAGTGAGGGTTTGTCACTGCTCCACAGTGTTTGAGTCCTCAGAGGAGAAGAGTCGAACACAGAGAATGAGTCATTTGGCTGGGGGATGAAGTCATCTGGAGACTTCTCCATTATGTATCCAGTGCCTGGACCAGACTGTCTCAGACACTAGGCTCAGCTGGGTCTGTAACTGGAGCACCCACATGTGGTTTGCGCTTCTCACAGAAAGGCTGCTGATCTGAGATGGAGTCTCCTGAAAGTAAGCTTTCCAACAGAACCAGCTGGAAGCTCCCTGGCCTTTTCTGACCTATTGCCAGAAGTCATACAGCATCTGGCCAGGCGTGGTGGCTCACGCCGGTAATCCCAGCACTTTGGGAGGACGAGGCAGGTGTATCACCTGAGGTCAGGAGTTCAAGACCAGCCTGACCAACATGGTGAAACCCCATCTCTACTAAAAATACAACACAAAAATTAGCCTGGTGTGGTGGTGTGCACCTGTAATCCTGGCTATTTGGGAGGCTGAAGCAGGAGAATTGCTTGAACTCTGGAGGCTGAGGTTGCAGTGAGCCAAGATCTCGCCACTGCACTCCAGCCTGGGCTACAGAGGAAGATTTCATCTAAAAAAAAAAAAAAAAAAAAAAAGGCACGCAGCATCATTCACCACTTTCTGCTTTAAACTTAATCCCTAGCTTGAGGGCTGTAGAATTACCCAAGTAATTTAAATTTGTTATGCAAATCTACACTAGGAACGTTTTGCAGTTACAACTTTTGGGACAGTTCCTCCTACTGCTCAGCTCAGCAACTTTCCTTACTGTCCACTGTGGGCAGGGGTGGGGATGATTTACTTCGGGTTCAGTCTTTTTTTTTTTTTTCTTGAGACAGAGTCTCACTCTTGCTACCCAGTCTGGAACGGGAGTGCAATGGTGTGGTCTCGGCTCACTGAAACCTCCACCTGCCAGGTTTAGGTGATTCTCCTGCCTCAGCCTCCCAAATAGCTGGGATTACAGGTGCCTGCCACCATGCCCAGCTAATTTTTGTATTTTTAGTAGAGATAGGGATTTCACCATGTTGGCCAGGCATGCCAGGATGGTTTCAAACTCCTGACCTCAGGTGATCCACCCGCCTCAGCCTCCCAAAGTGCTGGGATTACAGGCGCAAGCTGCCGTGCCCGGCCATGGTCCAGTCTTTATGAGGGCAGCATCTCCTAATAGTCTCCCATCTTGGATGGGTCCTGAACTTTGTCTTCCGTGAAAACTGAAGTTCAAGTTTGCCAAGTTTGGAAAGTAGCTTCAATACTCCACTTATGGTTCATGCCTTCTCTTAGATTTTGGCATGATGTTTTCCTTACTATATTGCAAACTGCTTTTTTAAAAAGATGCTTTCGATATTTAAACCAATAATTAATTGTTTTCAACAAGAGGGTCAGTGTTGGTTACATAGCTTGCTGTGTTACTGGAAATAGAAGTCCTTATCTCAATAAATTGTACCTTCAATCACTTGGTTGTTCCCTTCAGGAACATCGGAGTCTGTTTTGTTTGTTTGTTTGTTTGTTTTTGAGACAGGGTCTCACTCTGTTGCCCAGGCTGGAGTGCAGTGGTGTGATTATAGCTCACTGCAGCCTTGACCTCCTGGGCTGAAGTGATCCTCCCATTTCAGTTTCCCAAGTAGCTGGGACTAGAGGTATGTGCCACCATGCCCAGCTAATTTTGCTTATTTTTTGTAGAGATGAGGTCTCACTATGTTGCCCAAGCAGCAGAGTCCTTATTTATTTATTATTTTTAACAACTTTTTGAAGTATAATTCAGGCCAGGTATGGTGGGCATTTTGGGCAGCCCAGGCAGGTGGATCACTTGAGCTCAGGAGCTGGAGACCAGCCTGGGCAACATGGCGAAAATTGATGTTTACAAAAAAATTACAAAAATTAGCCAGGTGTAGTGACATGTGTCTGTAGTCTTAGCTATGCAGGAAGATGAGGACTGATTGAGTCCAGGAGGTCGAGGCTACAGTGAGCTGTGATCATGCCACTACACTCCAACCTGGGCAACAGAATGAGACCTTGTCTCAAAACAAAAACAAAAACAAAATATAGGCCAGGCACAGTGGCTCACGCCTGTAATCTCGGCATTTGGGAGGCCAAGGTGGGCAGATCACTTGAGGTCAGGAGTTCAAGCCCAATCTGGCCAACCTGGTGAAACCCTGTCTCTACTAAAAAATATAAAAATTGGCTGAGTGTGGTGGCGCATGCCTGTAATCCCACCTACTCTGGAGGCTGAGGTGGGAGAATTGCTTGAACCTAGGAGGCAGAGGTTGCAGTGAGCTGAGATCGTGCCACTGCACTCCAGCCTGTGCGACAGAGTGAGACTTCCTCTCTCTCTCTCACACACACACACCAAAATAAAATAAAATAAAATAAAAATTAAAAACTCCCAAAATATAATTAACATACCATACAGTTCACCCATTTAAAGTATGCAATTTGGCGGGGCTCGGTGGCTCATGCCTGTCATCCCAGCACTTTGGGAGGCTGAGGCGGGTGGATCACCTGAGGTTAGGAGCTTGAAACCAGCATGGCCAACATGGTGAGATCCCGTCTCTACTAAAAATACAAAAATTAGCTGGGCATGGTGGCAGGCACCTGTAATCCCAGCTACTTGGGAGGCTGAGGCAGGAGAATCACTTGAACCCTGGAGGTGGAGATTTCAGTGAGCTGAGATCGTGCCATTGCACTCCAGCCTGGGCGACAAGGGTAAAACTCCATCTAAAAAAAAAAAAAAAGAAGAAGAATTAGCTGGGCGTGGTGGCATACACCTATAATCCTAGTTACTCAGGAGGCTGAGGCAGGAGAATCCCTTGAAGCTGGGAGGTAGAGGTTGCAAGATCGTGCCACTGCATTCCAGCCTGGGTGACAGAGTGAGACTCTGTCTCAAAAAGTAATAAAATAAAATAAAATAAAGTAAAATAAAATAAAATAAAATAATAAAGTATGCAATTTGGCCAGGTGCACTGGCTCATTCCTGTAATTCTAGCACTTTGACAGCCCAGGAGTTTGAGACCGCTTGGGTGAGATGGTGAAACTTTGTCCCTATTAAAAAAAAAAAAATTAGCCAGACCTGGTGGCATGTGCCTGTAGTCCCAGCTACTCAGGAAGCTGAAGTGGGAAGATCCCTTGAGTCTGGGAGATTGAGGCTGCAGTGAGCTGAGACTGCACCACTGCTCTCCAGCCTGGGTGACAGAGCAGGACCCTGTCTCAGATAAATAAATAAATAGAATAAAAAATAAAGCATACAATTCAATAGCTTTTAGAATATTTACAGTTATGCACCCATTACCACCATCAATTTTATAACATTTTATTATCCCAAAGAGAAACCCTTATCCACTGTCCACCAACCTACTCATCATTCCCTCAGCCCTAGGAAACCATTAATCTACTTTCTGTCACTATAGATTTGCCTATTCTGAACATTTCATATGAAAGGAATCACACACTGTGGTCCTTTGTGATGGCTTCTTTCACTTAGCATCAGGTTTTCAAGGTTCATCCATGTTGAGTCTAGATACCTCCATTTCTCTCATCAAGTTATTATGCTCCAGCCTTACTGAAGCAGCCATACTCTTTTTCTCACATCAGCATCCTTGGAAATGTTCTCCCCATAGGCACTGTTGATTGGCTTAGTCAATATTCATTGCAACCTTCTTCTAGTATGTCTTGCTCTATGGCCAAAACTGGAACACTAACCAGACATTTCCCAGAGCTCCTTTCAGTTAGATGAAAAATAGAACGTAGATTCTGCCAAGCAGATGCTCCCATTTGAGATTTGAATTCAGAATTGAGTAAAATTGGGTGGAGGAGTCATCTGATTATCGGCATGGATTGTAGAAGAGGCAGCAATGTGCGCCTGGTCAGCAGCTTCCTGTGGGGCAGCTATGATGTTCCCCCACAGAAGAAGCTGTGGGATTCTGGGGTTGAGGATTGTTCCTAGAAGCTCCACCTAGAACCTGCTTCTCCAGCTCTTCCAATGTTAATTTTGTACACCTGCTAATATCTGATCATAAGTGCATTCTATTGTCCTTGGAAGAGACTTTAAGAGCCTCTACAGTTTGTTCTCTTCCCTAACTCCAATGAAATGAAATTCTTGTCATTCAAGATCAGTGACTGGCCAAGCGTGGTGGCTCATGCCTGTAATCCCAGCACTTTGGGAGGTCGAGGTGGCTGGATCAGTTGAGGTCAGGAGTTCGAGACCAGCCTGGCCAACATGGTGAAATCCCGCCTCTCCTGAAAATACAGAAATTAGTCAGGCGTGGTGGCACATGCCTGTAATCCCAGCTACTCAGGAGGCAGAGGCACAAAAATTGCTTGAACCTGTGAGGTGGAGGTTGCAGTGAGCTGAGATCACGCCACTGCATTCCAGCCTGAGCAACAGAGCGAGACTCCGTCTCAAAAAAAAAAAAAAAAAAAAAGTCATTTTGGCCAGGTGGCACAGTGGCTCACACCTGTAATCCCAGCAGTTTGGGAAGCTGAGGCGGGTGGATCACCTGAGGTCAGGAGTTTGAGACCAGTCTGGCCAATGTGGTGAAATCCTGTCTCTACTAAAATACAAAAATTAGCCAGGTGTGGTGGCACACACCTGTAATCCCCACTACTTGGGAGGCTGAGGCAGCAGAATCACTTGAACCAGGGAGGTGGAGGTTGCAGTGAATTGACATTGTGCTACTCCACTCCAGCCTGGGTGACAGAGTGAGACTTCATCTCAAAAAATAAAAATAAAAAATAAATTAAAGACTCACAGAAAAGGGAAGGCTAGTTTTGTTTTTGTTTTGTAGACTCTTGCCCAGTCTGAAGTGTAGTGGTGCAATCATGGCTCACTGCAGCCTTGACCTCCTGTGCTCAAGCAGTCCTCCCATCTCAGCCTCCTGAGTAGCTGGGACTGCAGGTGCATGCCACCACACTCCGCTAATTTTTTTTTTTTTTTGGTAGAGATGAGAGCTCACCATGTTTCCCAGGCTGGTCTCCAACACGTGGGCTCAAGCAATCTTTTTTTTTTTTTTAGACGGAACTTCACTCTTGTTGCCCAGGCTGGAGTGCAATTGTGTGGACTCAGCTCACCACAACCTCTGCCTCCCAGGTTCAAGCGATTCTCCTGCCTCAGCCTCCTGAGTAGCTGGGATTACAGACATGCGCCACCATGTCAGGCTAATTTTGTATTTTTAGTAGAGACGGGGTTTCTCTGTGTTGGTCAGGCTGGTGGCGAAGTCCCAACCTCAGGGCATTTGCCCGCCTCGACCTCCCAGTGTGCTGGGATTACAGGTGTGAGACACCACGACCGGCCACAAGCAATCTTCTTGCTTTGACCTTTCAATGTGTTGGGATTACAGGCATGAGCCACCGTGCCCAGTGGCAAAGCTAGTTGAATGAAGAGGGCAAAGAAGCCAGCCTTCTGGTCGGGAGTTGTTGATGATCTGAGATGAGGCCCCTCCTCACTTTTTCTCCACCCCCTGCCTCCCTCCCTGTGCCCAAACTTATTATTTATTCAGGTCAACCATAGTATCCTGCAATAGCACCCAGCTTCCTTCCTTCCTTCCTTCTTTCTTTTCTTCCGTCCTTCCTTCCCTTCTTCCTTTTCTTTTTCTTTCTTTCTCTCTTTCTTGCTCTCTTTCCCCTACTTTCTCTTTTTTATCGACAGGGTCTTGCTCTGTCACCCAGGCTGGAGAACAGTAACACTATCACAGTTCACTGCAGCCTGGACATCCTGGGCTCAAGCTATCCTCCCACCCCAGCTTCATGAGTATCTGGGATTATAGGCACGTGCCACCATACCCAGCCTGAACTCAGCTTTTAAAAGAGATGCCAAAATATACTAAACATATTTAATAGTCTCCCACAGTACTATTTTTTTGAGATGGAGTCTTGCTCTGTTGCCCAGGCTGGAGTGCAGTGGTGCCATCTTGGCTTACTGCAACCTCTGCCTCCTGGGTTCAAGAAATTCTAGTGCCTCAGCCTCCCGAGTAGCTAGGATTACAAGTGTACGCCACCTTGACTGACTAATTTTTGTATTTTTAGTAGAGATGGGGTTTCACCATGTTGGCCAGGCTGGTCTTGGACTCCTGACCTCAAGTGATCCTCCCGCCTTGGCCGCCCAAAGTTCGGGGATTACAGGCGTGGGCCACCGCGCCCAACCTCCCATGGTACTTTTTGCTAGACAGTAATGATCTGTTCCTGGTGAGCACCCTGTCCTTTTAGATCACAGCTGACTCACCAGGGCATGTTGTCAATCTTCAGGCTAACCAATGACCTTTGCCCTGTGCCTGGTGCAATAGCTTCCACCAGTTTGAAGTGGAGTCAGGGTGAGGAGTAGGGGAGGATGATGTAGATGTGTATTCACGGCGTATTAATAGAAGAGCATCAGGAGGCGCCCTGCAGTTGAAAGTCCCTCGGCAACTTTGAGCCCAACACCACCCACTACTCCAGCCACAGGAAGCTCAGGGACAGCTCCTCTTGGATTAATCTGAGAGTCTCATTATTATGCCTTATAATAAAACTTCTTTATGTTAGCTAACTGCAGTGAACCTCAATTCCTTACAACCAAATAGTCTAAAGTAAAATGGTCTATAAGTTCTAAAACACCAAATATTAATGGACACAATTTATGTTTCCAGCCCACGACTTCCTTTTCTGAGAACTGCCCCACTTGAAGGTATGAACACCACCAGGCTGGTGCTTTTATAATAAGGGTTCCCTGAAGTTCTTTCAACCAGAAGATCTTTGTCTAAGACATCAGTACAGGTGGCCAGGCACGGTGGCTCACACCTGTAATCCCAGCACTTTGGGAGGCCGAGGCGGGTGGATTGCCTGAGGTCAGGAGTTCAAGACCAGCTTGACCAACATGGTGAAACCCTGTTTCTACTAAAAATACAAAAATTAACTGGGCATGGTGGCACACACCTGTAATCCCAGCTACTCGGGAGGCTGAGGCAGGATAATTGCTTGAGCCCAGGAGGCGGAGGTTGTAGTGAGCCGAGATCGTGCCACTGCACTCCAGCCTAGCCAGCAGAGGGAGAGTCTGTCTCAAAAAAAAAAGACACCAGTACAGGCATCTCCTGAGTTACCACTACCCAACTTGTGAGTACCTGCAGGTACGAACAACTGTCAGGTGCTAGGAATGGAGTAGGTGCCTCCTGGGTCAGATGGGGAGGGAGACTGGTCTCAGTCTACAAATTCCTCTTGCTAAGAAGCACTATCCTAACACCTGTAATCCCAGCACTTTGGGAGGCTGAGGTAGGTGAATCACCTAAGGCCAGGAGTTCGAGACCAGCCAACATGGTAAAACCCTGTCTCTATAAAAATACAAAAATTAGCCAGGTGTGGTGGTGTGCACTTGTAATCCCAGCTACTCAGGAGACCGAGGCAGGAGAATCACCTGAACCTGGGAGGCAGAGTTTGCAGTGAGCCGAGGTCACATTACTGCACTCCAGCCTGGGCGACAGAGTGAGACTATGTCTAAACAAAGAAAAAGGGCCGAGGTGGCTCACACCTCTAATCCCATAACTTTGGGAGGCCAAGGCAGGCGGATCACGAGGTGAGGAGATCTAGTCCATCCTGGCTAACACGGTGAAACCCTGTCTCTATTAAAAATACAAAAAATTAGGTGGACATGGTGGCAGGCACCTGTAGTCCCAGTTACTTGGGAGGCTGAGGCAGGAGAATGGTGTCAAACCGGAAGGCGGAACTTGCAGTGAGCCAAGGTCATGCCACTGTACTCCAGCCTGGGCAACCGAGCGAGACTCTGTCTCAAAAAAAAAAAGCACTATCAATATCCATAATATCCATTCATCTAACAAATACCTGTTGAATGCCTACTATATCTATATACCAAAATTAGAGTAGTTGAAACTATATGTGTGAATCCAAATTTGTGGGGGTGGCTGTAGCCTCCAACCAATATTTATAAAATATATATATATTTTTTGAGACAGAGTCTCACTCTGTTGTCAGGCTGGAGTGCAGTGGTGTGATCTCTGCTCACTGCAACCTCCGCCTCCTGGGTTCATGCCATTCTCCTGCCTCAGTCTCCCAAGTAGCTGGGATTACAGGTGTGCACCACCACACCCAGCTAATCTTTGTATTTTTAGTTGAGACAGGGTTTCACCATGTTGCCTGGGATGGTCTCCATCTCCTGACCTCGTGATCTGCCCGCCTCAGCCTCCCAAAGTGCTGGGATTTACAGGTGTGAGCCACCGTGCCTGGCCTATAACATGATTTTAAAGAAAAATTTGTTTTACATCTCTCCTCCCAAAGTGTCTTCCAATTAATATTTGGCCTAGCTGGTATGCAAGCTAAAGATTGCTTGCAGGGAACACAGGTAGCACAGTGTGTATCTTACTTGAGAAAAAGCTGCTGACTTTCATTATTGCTTCCTGAACAACGTGGGGGAAGGGACCAAGGACGTTCGAGGTGATGTTTTAAAATGAGCTGTACTGGCCGGGCGCGGTGGCTCAAGCCTGTAATCCCAGCACTTTGGGAGGCCGAGATGGGCGGATCACGAGGTCAGGAGATCGAGACCATCCTGGCTAACACGGTGAAACCCCGTCTCTACTAAAAAATACAAAAAAACTAGCCGGGCGAGGTGGCGAGCGCCTGTAGTCCCAGCTGCTCGGGAGGCTGAGGCAGGAGAATGGCGTGAACCCGGGAGGCGGAGCTTGCAGTGAGCTGAGATCCGGCCACTGCACTCCAGCCTGGGCGACAGAGCAAGACTCCGTCTCAAAAAAAAAAAAAAAATAAAAAAAAATAAAATGAGCTGTACGTAAGGCATCCACAGGAAAGTAAACAGTGCACTACTAGTGGAGTGTGTTTACTGAAACAGGTGGCAGAGACACCTGGAAAGTCTCTGAAATGAGTCACAGGTAATTTATTTTTTATTTTTTATTTCTTTAATATATATTTTTTGAGACAAGGTCTTGCTCTGTTGCCTAGGCTGGAGTGCAGTGGCGCGATCATGGCTTACTCACTGCATCCTCCACCACCCAGGCTCAAGCGATCCTCCTGCTTCAGTCTCGGGAATAGCTGGAACTACAGGCGTGCGCCACCACGCCTGGCTAACTTTTCTATTTTTTTGTAGAGACAGGGTTTTCTCCATGTTTCCCAGGCTGGTCTTGAACACCTGGGCTCAAGAGATTCTCCCACCTGGGCCTCAAAAAGTGCTGGGATGACAGGTGTGAGCCATCATGCCCAGTCCAGGCATTGGTGATTTATAAAATTGAATCAGTTATCTGATTTACACACTCTTTAAGTTAGGTGGGTTTTGTCAGACTTATATATATTGAGTAATACTTGCACTCAAAAATTAAATTCATTCAAATAAAGACTGTGGAAGAAAAAATAATTAGGTTTTCATCCAGTGGAAAAAAATTCTCTACAAGAGTGATTCTTTACCTTTTTGAGTATGAGAATTCCAGAAGATCTTTATGATTTCAAAAGTAATAATGTTCAGTTAAAAAAGTTAAACATTATAGAAAAGTATTCATTCATTCAACAACTATTTATTTAGCACCTACTACCTATAAGACCCTGGACTAAGCCCTAGAGATGTAATAGTGAGCATAAAATAGATAATTTCCTAGAAGCTCACCTTCTGGAAAAAGCATTATTAATACTTTGGTGAAGTTTGATCTAGACCTTGCACATGTCTGGATTCTAACTCAGGATAATAAGTCTGTGGCCCTGACCCTCCTTTGGAAGGTCCTAAGTTAGGAACCACTGCTCTGGAGGTATTAGATGAGAGGTTTGGCTTCACAGACTTCTGCCTCTGCACTACTTGTTACTGATAGTCAAGAACCCTCATGAGGCCAGGTGTGGTGGCTCATGTCTGTAATCCCAGCACTTTGGGAGGCTGAGGTAGGAGGATGACTTGAGTCCAGGAGTTGGAGACCAGCCTGGGCAACATAGTGAGACTCTGTCTCTACAAAAAATTAGTCCCACATGGTGGCATGTGCCTGTAGTCCTCGCTACTTGGAAGGCTAAGGTGGAAGGGTTGCTTGAGCACAGGAGTTTGAGGCTGCAGTGAGCTCTAATCACACCACTGTATTCCAGCCTGGGCAACACAGCGAGACCCTGTCTCAAAGGAAAAACAACAATAAAAGAATCTGCATGACCACCCTTGAGAAAAGTCTCTTGCAGTGGAATTCAAGGCCATGCCACTACAGAGTCTAGTCCTTCTTTGGCACCACACCCCGTCGTGATGGGAGCTGTCTTCGTAAGAGCCCATACAAAAGCAAGGGAGGACAAACGTTTCCTGCTGTCCATTTAATCAGATGGTGGAGAATGGGGGAAAATATCCTATTTCAGATCCAGGGCAGCCAACAGGTATTTGATCACTTAGTTCAGGGGTCCCCAACCACCACTGCAGACCAGTACCCGTGAGTAGTCTGTTAGGAACCGGCTGCACAGCAGGAGGTGAGAGGTGGGCAAGTGCTGGGTGAGTGAGCATCACCACCTGAGCTCCTCTTCCTGTCAGATCAGCGTGGCATTCAATTCTCACAGGAGCGCTAACCCTATCGTGAACTGTGTACGTGAGGGATCTCTGTGCGTTCCTTTTAAGAATTTAACGCGTGACAACAGTTTCATACCGAAACCACTTCCCGCCTCATCCAGGAAAAATTGTCTTCCGTGAAAGCTGTCCCTGGTGCCAAAAAGGTTGGGGACTGCTGACTTAGCGTCTTGGAGCCTTAGTCCAGGAGAGATTAAATGTTGAGACCAACATTCCAGTTATATTTGAAGAGAGAGGCGGTTTCATGTTGCTCTTAGGAGGAAATTACTGGAGCAGGTACACACCCACGTAGTTTTGAAGACATTGTTCCTAAATTTCTGATGTCGGTGTCCATCACCTCCCATGTCAGAGATGTTTGTGGACGAGTGCTGCGTGGAGCGTCTAGATTAGCTGTCTCTCATTACACCTTGTCTTTTGGGTTTCTAGGCATACAGTTTACAATCTAGCTTTGAGTTGTCATCCATGAGATCAATCTCTCCTGCATTTTAAATTTTTGTGCTTATAACTAAGTTAAGTCTTCTTTAATAATGCTTTAATTGGGAATTTTGGCCTAAATATTCAAAAGATTTCATCGGAGAAACTTCAGGGAAAGTATCTTTTACAATATACATATCGGCAGTTTTGATTAAATAAATTATTTATACCATCTGCTGGTCTTCTTAGGACTCACTTTTTCATTATTAATTTTTTTTTACATTTAACTAGTATTTATGCTGTACACAAACGTGTCTAGAATAATCCTTCAATGAAACCCATACATGTTTTATAAGGAAGGAACTGAGTTACAGAACTTGATTCTGACACATCATCTATTTTTAAAATTTCCTCCTGTCCAAGACTAATTTTAAAAGATATGTATATATTATTTAGGGGAGAGCTATTATTCTCTAGTCTAGACTAAGATTGCTAAACAGTGTGTATTTTGGACTTCAAAGCCTTTATGAATATCAAAGAAGGTATATGATCCTGCTGAAGAGTGAAGTTTGTCATCTCTACAAATGTAAAATAGCTCATTTAGCTAGAAAATCATTAAATGACTCTTCCTCCAAGAAAAAATTAACAAAGGTAACAAAGTCATTGCAACTGTTTTGTGCCCCCTTTGCCATCTGCCACCCCTCTATTCCTACCTGCCTCCTTCTAGTACATAATCAGGTTGGAAGAATGTTCTAGGTAACCCATGATTGATGTTTCCCATTTAATCCATATATATCCTCAAAGTACTACAGGAGACTAATGAGGAGCAAATTGATGTGCTTCTAGAACTCTCCAAATTGAATTTTGCGTGACGGTAACATTTTTTTTTTAATTATAAAAGAAAACATGTTAATTGTAGTAATTTTGGAAAATGCAGGCAAGCACGAAGAAATAAAAGTAATCCATAACAAGCTCAACATAGGCAGCATTAACACTTAATTTTATTTATTTATTTTTTTGAGACGGAGTCTCGCTCTGTCACTCAGGCTGGAGAGCAATGGTGCAATCTCGGCTCACTGCAACCTCCGCCTCCCGGGTTGAAGCGACTCTCCTGCCTCAGCCTCCTGAGTAGCTGGGATTACAGGTGCCTGCCGCCACACCTGGCTAATTTTTGTATTTTTAGTAGAGACGGGATTTCACAATGTTGGCCAGGCTGGTCTCAAACTCCTGACCTCAGGTGATCCACCCACCTTGGCCTCCCAAAGTGCTGGGATTACAGGTGTGAGCCACTGTGTAGGCCTTTTTTTTTTTTTTTTTTTTTTTTTTTTTTAACAATTTTAAATAAATAAAATATGCACAGGGTCTCACTATGTGATCCTACCACCTTGGTATCCCAAAGCGCTGGGATTACAGGCTTGAGCCATCTCGCCCAGTCAAATAACTGATAACAATGCCCAGGAGAAGGTCAACTGCGGGGGTGAAAGCCCTTGGGCTGGTTTTAGTGTTGCCCCTACTCCAATCTCCCTGCGGAGTTTTTATTTTTTATTTTTTTTATTTTTAATTTATTATTGTTATTATACTTTAAGTTGTAGGGTACATGTGCATAACGTGCAGGTTTGTTACGTATATATACTTGTGCCATGTTGGTGTGCTGCACCCATCAACTCGTCAGCACCCATCAACTCGTCATTTACATCAGGTATAACTCCCAGTGCAATCCCTCCCCACTCCCCGCTCCCCGCTCCCCGCTCCCCGCTCCCCATAATAGGCCCCAGGGTGTGATGTTCCCCTTCCAGAGTCCAAGTGATCTCATTGTTCAATTCCCACCTATGAGTGAGAACATGCGGTGTTTGGTTTTCTGTTCTTGCGATAATTTGCTGAGAATGATGGTTTCCAGCTGCATCCATGTCCCTACAAAGGACACAAAGTCATCCTTTTTTATGACTGCATAGTATTCCATGGTATATATGTGCCACATTTTCTTAATCCAGTCTGTCACTGATGGACTTTTGGGTTGATTCCAAGTCTTTGCTATTGTGAATAGTGCTGCAGTGAACATACGTGTGCATGTGTCTTTATAGCAGCATGATTTATAATCCTTTGGGTATATCCCCAGTAATGGGATGGCTGGGTCATATGGTACTTCTAGTTCTAGATCCTTGAGGAATCGCCATACTGTTTTCCATAATGGTTGAACTAGTTTACAATCCCACCAACAGTGTAAAGTGTTTCTATTTCTCCACATCCTCTCCAGCACCTGTTGTTTCCTGACTTTTTAATGATTGCCATGCTGAGTTCTTAAAGGGAAAAAGCTGCTGGTCATTTCAGCACTGAAGAAATTTCCTGAAAAAAGTGGTGAATCTTTTAAAATAATAATAAAAATCTCATGTAAAATCAATGGCTGGTAACAGAGATGTAAATAACAATTCAGACAGAGATTTGTTGAAATCCTAAGATATTTTAACTGAGATGGTTTCAGAGAATAGCTATTCTGTCCAAACCGAAGAGCAAAGAGTAGATATATAATTTCCTAAACTTTTTTGAGTACGTAAAACACGCATACCAGAATTGAAATATACAGCCGCACCTGACACATACAGCACAACTCCAGGGGTGCCATTTGCAGATTAGAATATGAAGAGTCCACTTTGCATTATACAGTGGCAGCCCTTTGCAGATAGTATACAAATCAAAGATTCAAACAGGTATACAGCAGGAAGTTAGTTTATCGGCTACCTTGTCCCGTAGGTGTCCTATCTGGGGGCAGCAATTCATTAATCTTTGCGTATCCTTCCAAGATTTTTTTTTTTTTTTTTTTTTTTGAGACGGAGTCTCACTCTGTCACCCATGCTGGAGGCTGGAGTGTAGTGGCGCGATCTGGGCTCACTGCAACTTCTGCCTCCTGGGGTTCAAGCGATTCTCCTGCCTCAGCTTTCTGAGTAGCTGGGATTACAGGGGTGCGCCACCACGCTGGCTAGTTTTTGTATTTTTAGTAGAGATGGGGTTTCACCATGTTGGCCAGGCTGGTCTCAAACTCCTGACCTCAAGTGATCCACCCGCTTCAGCCTCCCAAAGTGCTGGGATTATAGATGTGAGCCACCACCATGCCTGGCTAGCACTGATATTTTTAATACCACACTGTTTGCTGGTTCATGTTACCCAAGTAGCAGGGATGCTCTTTTTTTTTTTTTTTTTTTTTTTGAGACAGAGTCTCGCTCTGTCACCCAGGCTGGAGTGCAGTGGCCGGATCTCAGCTCACTACAAGCTCTGCCTCCCAGGTTTATGCCATTCTCCTGCCTCAGCCTCCCAAATAGCTGGGACTACAGGCGCCCGCCACCTCGCCCGGCTAGTTTTTTGTATTTTTAGTAGAGACGGGGTTTCACCGTGTTAGCCAGGATGGTCTCGATCTCCTGACCTCGTGATCCGCCCATCTCGGCCTCCCAAAGTGCTGGGATTACAGGCTTGAGCCACCGTGCCCGGCCGGGATGCTCTTGATTATCCTTCTTTGATGTCTTGTCTAGACTGAGAGGCTTCTGCACTATTTTAAGCAAGTAGGGAACACTCACCCTTAACAGAAGCAGTGGGCCATTTCTGCAGGCCCACGTGGTTTAGAGGGATCTATAGTCTCAAGGTTTTTAAGTGTATCAATCCAAATATCTCTGTCCCAAGTCTCAGGATTTTACTTCTTCCTAGTCTTGATGTAACAGACTTGCTGAGACTAAGAATTCAAATTTCTCTGGAGTTCTGCCACCCTTAGAAGTAAGTTCAGGGCCCCAACTCAAGCTTTTTCTGCCCTCTGGAGATGAGAGTCCCTGGATAAGCTGCCAAGGAGCCTCTCTTTGTTTTCACACTGGGCCTTCAGTTGGTGATTCATCACCTTCCCTCTTTTGATGTCTTTTTAAAATGCATCAAGGATCCTCAGAAAGAGCCATCTGGTTCCATTGTCCTTTATGGTTAGCACTTTTTCCAGTTTCTCAAAACCTTAGATATTGCAGTGGCTGGTGCATTCTCTTCCAGGAGTATTCCACCCAAGATCACCGCTAGTGAAAGTTTAACAACTGCACTGCATGCCAGGAGCTGGCAGTGCGACTCCTACCACCAGCAATGGGGTCTTTATTGCCAGCTGGCAGATGGGTAATCCAGTTCCAAATCCCACTGTAGAGTCTGTTTCCACAAACCACTCCTGGCCCTGGCTTAGGTTGGGTTCTCCAGGAAACAGACTCTGAGATGAAGGTTTTTGTGCAGGTGGTTTATTGAGGAATGTTCTTAGAGTCAACACCTCACTTTGGGAGACCGAGGAGGGTGGATCACCTGAGGTCAGGAGTTCGAGACCAGCCTGGTCAACATGGTGTAACCCTGTCTCTACTGAAAATAGAAAAATTAGCTGGGTGTGGTGGCACACACCTGTAGTCCCAGTTACTCGGGAGGCTGAGGCAGGAGAATAGCTTGAACCTGGGATACAGAGGTTGCAGTGAGCCGAGATCATGTCACTGCACTCCAGCCTGGGCGACAGAGTGAGACTCCATCTCAAAAACAAACAAACAAACAAACAAACAACTACCTGTAGAACTGGGCAGAAGGAGGCAATGCAGTCATAGCAAACACCAGGGTCATTCTGGAGCAGCTGTGACCCTTCAGGGTTATCCCACTGTGGGAAATCAAAGTATGCCATCCCCAAATATACTTCTTTGGCATATTTCAAGGTGACTCTTCAGAGGGGCTGCAGACACAGGAATAGGTCTGTAAAGTTGTCCTTTTGGGGGAGAGATTTGCACCTCTAGAAGATATCTATATTAGTGAAGTAAGCAAGAGATGCAAACAAAGGCTCTCTCTGAGGTGCCCTTATCAGGATCTAGGAAAGATTAACTCACAGGAAAAGGAGACTAAATCTCTGGCGTTTTAAAGTTCTGACAGCAAAACTTTACCACAGGTACATCTATTCTCTCTGAGGGCTGCTACTCGAGAGAATTCATCCATATAACAAGACAGCCTTTGTTCACCCATGAGTTTCCTCCCTTCTTCCCCCAATAAACCTGTCACCACCTCCCACCAGGAGCTCCAAGCCTCTCGTCCTTTCTGTCTAGTATAAAAACATCAGTCATTTGGTCCTTCTTTCAGTTTCACATTTTGTGTGGCTCCTGTGCATATGATACATTTGTATGCCTTTTCTCCTGTTAATCTGTCTGCTACCAGTTTATTTCAGTAGATTTTAAGACTCAAACTAAAAAATTTAAAAAATAGCCAGGCACGGTGGCTCACACCTGTAATCCCAGCACTTTGGTTGAGACGAGTAGATCACTTGAGCTCAGGAGTTCAAGACCAGCCTGGCCAACATGGTGAAACCCCTTCTCTATCAAAAATATAAATCTTAGCCGGGTGTGGTGGCACACGCCTGGAGTCCCAGATGCTTGGGGGGCTGAGGTGGGAAGATCACTTGAGCCAGGAGGCAGAGGCTGCAGTGAGCTGAGACCACACCACTGCACTCCAGCCTGGGTGACAGAGTGAGACCCTGTCTCAAATAAGTAAATAAATAAATAAATAAATAGATAGATAGATAAAAGGCTGGGTGTGGTGGCTCATGCTTGTAATCTTAGCACTTTGGGAGGCCAAGGCAGGAGGATCATTTGAGCCCAGGAGTTTGAGACCAGCCTGGCAACATACAAAGAACCCATGGCTACAAAAGATTTTTAAAAATAATAAAAATAAGTTTGAAAAGACTCAAACTTTCAGAGCCAGAGGGAGAAATTCCCTTTGCCCCTACACCACCCTGAAGCAAGGGAGCTGGCCCCTGTCATCCTACACTGAAGGATGGCTGCATGTGGGCTGTCCCCAGGAGGGGCTGTGACTGGCCGTGGCTGAGGTGATTGTATTTGCAGGGGGCAATTTCCTGAAAGAACTCAGCTTAGAGCTGTCATCCTCCAACCTTCCCAGCAGCTGAGGTGAGGAAAGCTTCAGTGCTGAAGCAGGAGTCTGGGTGATGCCCCAGTGTCCACCTCAGAGAGTATAAGTGAAATTCAGTAAAGGATTAGTGAGAAAAGGGATCAAAGACAGTTCACTGGAGAAACTCCTGCATGTATGTCACAATAGGAAGAAGAATTGCCAGTAAAAGAGATGCCAGAGAGAGAACAAAGTGAGCAGACAGCCTTGGGACACAAGGAAGCTGATGGGAGAAGTCCACAGGAAGCCTGGAGTTTCTTAATGCAATCTCCTAACTTTATTTTATTTTTATTTTTTATTAAGGCAGAGTCTCACTTTGTCGCCCAGGCTGGAGTGCAGTGGCACAAATCTCCACTCACTGCAAACTCTGCCTCCTGGATTCAAGTGATTCTCATGCCTCAGCCTCCTGAGTAGCTGGGACTACAGGCGTGCTCCACCATGCCCGGCTAAGTTTTGTATTTTTAGTAGAGATGAGTTTCACCATGTTGCCCAGGCTGATCTCCAACTCCTGATCTCAAGTGATCTGTCCACCCTGGCTTCCCAAAGTGCTGGGATTACAGGTGTGAGCCACTGTGCCTGGCTAAATCTCCTAACTTTAAAGATGAGGAATTCCAGAGCAGAAAGGCTAAGGGGTTTAACTCCACGTCACCCAGTAAGTTAGTAACAAAGCCCAGACTAACATTCATGTTTTCTGACTCTTCATCCAATGTTCTTAACTCTATGTTTCTCTCTTACATCTTATGTAGGTGATCTCTTTCTTATTTCCCTTGGAGCAGGGAAAAGTTAAATCAGAGAAACTCTAAAGTATTCTGTTTGTGGGAGTTTGCTTCCTAACTTCATTAACTCTCACCAAAAAATTCTTAAATTATATTTATTATTATGTTAGTTCTTCTTTTCCCTTTGAATAATGTCTACAAGGTGACATCACTGAATGTGAAGGGAATTACTAACAAGTGTGTAGATTTTATTTTTAAAGCTTTTGAGGAATTCCACAAAAAATTTTTCTTTTGAGTAGACTGGCTGCCTACCTTGTCATAGACTTGTTGGTGAAACAAAGGATATTTCTTTCATTTCCCTGCTTTAAATATAAGGCCGAACTTAGTAATGCTTCTTTTTCTCTTTTTAAATAAAACTTACCATGGTATGCCAAGAATGTTTAGTTGAAAAACGCAAGATAAGAAGGGTTGAACTATCATTGAAATGTTATAAATTGCAACAGTTAATTTAGTCTTGTGCCTCCAGATTTGTGGTTAATAAGGCTCAAATTCTACACATTAAGCAGCCATTGAAACTGTTAAATTCCACGATATTGAGCAATATGGACCACACTTCCCCTCAAAATACATTCCTGTATAAAATAGTAAGTTACATTTCCTTGAGTTAATTTTTAATTTTCAGATGGTAAACAAAGTAACCCAGGAAACAAAGTAACCAAGAAAGGACAATTTATTCAGAGACCTAGGATCTTCATTCATGTTCTAAAGCTAAAACAAATATATAGATACAAACATATGGATATTTGAAAATACCTGGAAGATTAGAAGATTCGATTTCCAATTAAGATCTTTGCCATTGTTTGTAGAGAACATGAAGAGACAGCTTGTGGCTGGGCGCAGTGGCTCACGCCTGTAATCCCAGCACTTTGGGAGGCTGAAGTGGGTGGATCACGAGGTCAGGAGTTCAAGACAAGGCTGGCCAACGTGGTGAGACCCCGTCTCTACTAAAAATACAAAAATTAGCCGGGCATGGTGGCGGGCGCCTGTAATCCCAGCTACTCAGGAGGCTGAGGCAGGAGAATCACTTGAACCCGGGAGGCAGAGGTTGCAGTGAGCTGAGATTGTGCCACTGCACTCCAGACTGGGCGACGGATCGATACTCCGTTTCAAAACAAATAAAAGAGAGAGCTTGTTCTCTCAGGAGGGAACTCACATTCACTCAGCTCATCAGACTGATGTATAAAATCCAAACTCCAATATATGGATCTATGGTGAGAAACATTGTTGCTGAGACCTGAGTCCATGTATTAACATAATAATGACTGCATTTTCTCTCAGTAGATGAATTATATTTCTTTTCTTTTCTTTTCTTTTCTTTTTTTTTGAGATGGAGTCTTGCTTTTTCGCCCAGGCTGGAGTGCAATGGCGCGATCTCAGCTCACTGCAACCTCTGCCTCCCAGGTTCAAGTGGTTCTCCTGCCTCAGCCTCCCCAGTAGCTGGGATTACAGGCATATGCCAGCATATCTGGCTAATTTTTGTATTTTTAGTGGAGATGGGGTTTCACCATGTTGGCAAGGCTAATCTTGAACTCCTGACCTCAAGTGATCCACCCACCTCAGCCTCCCAAAGTGCTGGGATTACAGGCGTGAGTCACCGCGCCTGGCTGGTGAATTATATTTCTAGCCATCTTCTGGGCCATAATACAAGTCTACATAAATTTATTTATTTATTCATTTAGAGAAAGGGTCTCACTCTGTCGCCCAGGCTGAACTACAGTGGTGTGATCTCAGCTCACTGTAACCTCTGCTTCCCGGGCTCAAGTGATTCTCCTGCCTCAACCTCCTGAGTAGCTGGAACTACAGGCATGCGCCACCATGCTAATTTTTGTATTTTTAGTAGAGATGGGGTTTCACCATGTTGGCCAGGCTGGTCTCGAACTCCTGACCTCACATGATCTACCCTCCTTGGCCTCCCAAAGTGCTGGGATTATAGGCATGAGCCACAGTGCCTGGTCTAAGTCGCCATAAATTTAAAAGTAAGAAAGTCATACAAAGTGTTTTCTGGGCTAGTGCAGTGGCTCACACCTGAAATCCCAGCACTTTTTGGCTGAGGCAGGAGCATCACTTGAGGTGAGCAATTCGACACCAACCTGGACAACATAGAAAAAACCCTGTTTCAATTTAAAAAGTTGATTCTGGCTGGTGCGGTGGCTCACACCTGTAATCCCAGCACTTTGGGAGGCCAAGATGGGTGGATCACTTGTCAGGAGTTCAAGATCAGCCTGGTCAACATGGTGAAACCCTGTCTCCACTAAAAATAAAAAAATTAGTCAGGCGTGGTGGTGTGTGCCTGTAATCCCAGCTACTTGGGAGACTGAGGCAGGAGAATTGCTGGAACCCAGGAGGCTGAGGTTGCAGTAAGCAGAGATCATGCCACTGCTCTCCAGCCTGGGTGACAGAGGGAGACTCTTCTCAAAATAAATAAATTGATTAATTAATTTAAAAAAGTAAAATAAAAAGTTGGTTCTTTGAGGGGATCAATAAAATTGATAAACCTCTAGTCAAATTCATCAGGGGAGAGACAGGGAGGGAGATGGAGAGTAAGAAAACATATCAGGAAGTAGAGAAGACATCATCACACATTCTGTAGACGTTAAAATGATCATAAGATAGTATTATAAACAAATTTTTGCCAATCAACTTAAGCTAAAAATAGGAGAGAGCCTTCTCAACCTGATAAAGGTTTATCACAGATGATAAACCTACAGCTAACATCATACTTAATGGTGTGAGAGTGAATGCTTTTCCCCTAAGATGAAGAACAATGCAAGAATGCCCACTCTAACCATTTCTATTGAATATTGTGCTAGAGGTACTACACAGTCTAGTAAGGCAAAAAATTAAAAATTAAGGAGAAACAAGCCAGGCATGGTGGCTCATGCCTGTAATCTCAGCACTTTGGGAGGCCGATTTGGGAGGATTCCTTGAGCCCAGAAGTAGTTGAATACTAGAATAAATGGGTTTAGTAAGTTCACAGGTTATAAGACCAGTAAGCTTTTTTTTTTTTTAGATGGAGTCTCGCTCTGTCACCCAGCTGTAGTGTAGTGGTGCAATCTTGGCTCACTGCAACCTCCGCCTCCTGGGTTCAAGCAATTCTCCTGCCTCAGCGTTCTGAGTAGCTGGGATTACAGGTGTGTGCCACCACACTGGCTAATCCAATAAGCTATTGTATTTCTACATACTAGCAATAAACAGTAAGAAGTTAAAACGGAAAAAATACATACAATAGCATAAAAACATGAACTATTTAGTTACAAATTTAATATATGTTCAAGACTTGTACATTGAAAACTACAATACATTGCTTAGAGAAAGTAAAGTAGACACAAATAGAAAGACATCTCGTATTCTTGGATTGGAAGACTTAATATTAACATGACAATACTACCCAAAGAAATCTACAGAATCTATGTAATCCCTATTAAATCTCAATGGCTTTTTTTTTTTTTTTTTTTTGAGACGGAGTCTCACTCTGTCGCCTAGGCTAGAGTGCAGTGGCGCGATCTCTGCTTACTGCAAGCTCTGTCGCCTCCCGGGTCCACGCCATTCTCCTGCCTCAGTCTCCCGAGAAGCGGGGACTACAGGCTCCCACCACCACGCCCGGCTAATTTTTTTGTATTTTCAGTAGAGACGGGGTTTCACTATGTTCGCCAGGATGGTCTCCATCTCCTGACCTTGTGATCCGCCTGCCTCAGCCTCCCAAAGTGCTGGGATTATAGGCGTGAGCCACCACGCCCAGCCCCAATGACCTTTTTTACAAAATAGAAAGCTAATTCTAAAAATCATCTGGAATTGCAAGGGACTCCAAAGAACCAACTTTCGAGTAGCTGGGACTATAGGTGTGCACCACCATGCCCAGCTAATTTTTGTATTTTTAGTAGAGACAGGGCTTCACCATATTGGCCAGGCTGGTCTCAAACTCCTGACCTCATGATCTGCCCGCCTTGGCCTCCCAAAGTGCTGGGATTATAGACGTGAGCCCCCGCAGCTGGCCAAACAACTCAATTTTAAAATGGGGCCAGGCATGGTGGCTCACTCCTGTAGTCCCAGCATTTTGGGAGGCTGAGGCGGGTGGAACACTTGAGGCCAGGAGTTTGAGACCAGCCTGGCCAACATGGTGAAACCTCTCTACAAAAAATACAAAAATTAGCTGGGTGTGGTGGCACACACCTGTAATCCCAACTACTCGGGAGGTTGAGGCACGAGAATTGCTTGAATACAAGAGGCAGAGGTTGCAGTGAGCTGAGATGACATCATTGCACTCCAGCCTGGGCACCACAGTGAGACCCTGTCTCAAAATAAAAAAATAAAATAAAATAAGATAAAATTAATAAAAATTGGCAAAGTTATTTGATATCTTTTGTGGGTGAAAAAAATGGGCAAAGGATTTGAATAGACATTTTCCCAAAAAAAGTATACAAATGGCCAAGAAGCAATGAAAAGATGTTCAACATTATTAGTCATTAGGCAAATGCAAACCAAAACCACAACAACAAGGTACCACTTTATACCAAATAGGATGACCATAATTTAAAACAAAGCAAAATGAAATGAAAATTAGCAAATGTTGGTGAGGATGTGGAAAAGGTGGAACTTTTGTACATTGCTTATATGAAAGTACAAGAAATAAATGGCACAACCAGTTCCTCAAAAAGTTAAAAATAGAATTACCATATGACCTAGCAATTCCACTCCTGGTATATACCCCAAAGAATTGAAAACAGCTGTCCAAACAAAAACTTACAGATGAGTATTTATAGCAGCACCATTCACAATAGCCAAAAGGTGGAAACAACCCAAATGTAAAGTACCTAATGCACAGGTAAACAAAATGTGGTGTGTGACACACACACACACACACACACAATGGGATGTTATTCAGCCATAAAAGGAATGAAGTACTAATGTATACTACAACATGGATAAACCTTGAAAACATTATGCTAAGTGAAAGCGACCAGACACAGAAGGCCACATATTATATGATTCCATTTATATAAAATACTCAGGCTGTGTGTGGTGACTTGTGCCTGTAATCCCAGCACTGTGGGAGGTCAAGGCAGGAGGATCACTTGAGCCCAGGAGTTCAAGACCAGCCTGGGCAACATGGCAAAACCCTGTCTCTACAAAAAAATAGAAAAGATTAGCTGTGGTAGCATGTACCTGTAGTCCCAGCTTCTTGGGAGGCTGCGGTGGGAGAATCACCTGAGCCCAGGAAGTTGAGGCTGCAGTGAGCCATGATTGTACCACTGCAGTCCAGCTTGGGTGACAAAGTGAGACCTTGTCTCAATAAAGAAATACATAAATAAATAAAAAATAAAAATATCCAGAATAGGCAAATCTATAGCAACAAAAAGCAGATTATTGGTTGCCAGAAGGAGGAGGGAATGGGTATGAGGAGTGACTTTGTTTGGAAGGCAGTTGGTCACAACCCTCAGGCTTTTGATCTGAGGGTCCAGGGTTCATGTCCCTGTTTGGGCACCACATTGCCATGGACCCTTGTGGACTGAACAAAGGAGGATGAATGCAGGAATAAAGACAAAGACAAAAAGATCTGTTTTAAAAGAAGTGGTCAGGGGGCTCCTTGCTTCTAGTGAACAAGGGCCCTGAGCTTCTATAGCCCTTCGTATTTATTGAGTAAAAGAAATAGGGAGGAGGAGGTGGATGTAGGTCAGCTGCTTGATTTAGTGCAGGCCTGCATGATTGCTTTCTTTGAACAGTAGGCTCCAGATGTTCCAGTAGATAACCTCAAGGAGCACAGCGCCAGGGAGTGATTGCCCTCAGCATACCTTCTGGCAGCAGGCGCAGGTGTGAGTTTTCCCACATCCTGCATTCATGATAAACAGTATGCTGTTTGATCATATAGCCTCCAGTGCAATGTTGAGTTGGTCATGACCCTCAGGCTTTTAGCTCCCAACATCCAGCAGCTTTGGGGATAATGAAAATGTTCTGTTTGGCATGAAGTACAGCAAAAATAAATAAATAAACACAAATTAAAAATGAAAAAAATGTTCTGGGACTAGATAGTGATCATGGTTGATAGGGATATACTTAACATAAAATGTGCAAGGCTTGTATACTGAAACCTACAAAATACTGCTGAGAGAAATTAAAGAACTAAACAGAGATTTTCACCATACATATGTATCAAAAGGCTTCATATATTTAAGACATCATTTCTCTTCCAAATGATCTGTATATTCAATGTAAGATTTCTCAGCAGCAGCACAAGTGACATTTTGGGATAGATGGTTCTTTTCTTTGTTGAGAAAGGCTGTCCCGTGCATTGTAGGATGTTGAGCAGCATCTGTGGCCTCTACCCACTAAATGCCAGTAGCAACCCCCAGTTGTGAAAACTAAAAATTTCTCCATATATCGCCTAATATCTCCTTAGGCATAACATTATGCTTAGTTAAAAACTACTGGTTTAGGCAGGGCTGGTGGTGCACACTTGTAATCCCAGTACTTTTGGAAGCTAAGGCAGGTGGATCACTTGAGCTTACGAGTTCAAGACTAGCCTGGTCAACATGGTGAAGCCCTGTCTCTACAAAAAATACAAAAATTATACGGGAGTGGTGGCATGTGCTTGTAGTCCCAGCTACTTGGGAGGCTGAGGCAGAAGAATTGCTTGAACCCAGGAGTTTGAGCCTGCAGTGAGCCATGATTGCTCCACCGCACTCCAGCCTGGGCAACAGAGAGAGACAGTATCTTAAAAAAAAAAAAAAAAAAAAAAAAATCGGCAAAACTTCAAGAGAAAATAAATCATCCTAGTGACTTTGTATAAGGCAAAAGTTTCTTCAATAAAATGCAAAAAGCAAGAATTATAAAAGAAAAAAGATAAATTGAACTGTAGTAGTTTCCTAGGGCTACTGCAACAAATTATTCTAAAACACAGGGTGTCTTAAAGCAACAGATATGTGCTCTCTCAGAGTTACAGAGGCCAGAAGTCCAAAATCAAGGTGTGGGCAAGGCCACATCCCCTTTGAAGGCTCCAGGGCAGAATCTTTCCTTGCTTCTTCCAGCTTCTGGTTGCTCCTGGTGTTCCTTGGCTTGTGACAGCACAATTGCAATCTCTGCCTCTGTCTTCATGTTACAGGCATTAGAACCAGAGTGAGTCCATCTTGAATAGGTGAGCCAGGAATCGTCAGGATTGGTTTTGCAAGGTACAGGACACAAAGACCTCACTGATAAAATGGAATGCAGTAAAGAAGCCAGCCAAACCCACCAAAACCAAGATAGCCATGAAAGCGATCTCTGGTCATTTTCACTGCTCATTATATGCTAATTATAATACATTAACGTGCTAAAAGACACTCCCACCAGCACCATGACAGTTTACAAATGCCATGGCAACTTCAGGAAGTTACCCTATATGGTCTAATAAAAGGGAGAAACTCTCAGTCCTGGAAACTCCCCACCCCTTTCCCAGAAAATGCATGAATAATCTACCCCTTGTTTAGCATATAGTCAAGAAATAACTGTAAGTATACTCAGTCAAGCAGCCCATCCTGCTGCTCTGCCTATGGAGTAGGCATTCTTTTGTTCCTTTACTTCTGTAATAAACTTGCTTTCACTTTACTCTGTGGACTTGCCCTGAATTCTTTCTCAGATGAGATCCAAGAACCCTCTCTTGGGGTCTGGATCAGGACCCCTTTCTGGCAACATTCACACTCTCTCTGTTTTAAAGTGAAAGAAAATTTATTAAGAAAGTAAAGGAATAAAAGAATGGCTACTCCATGGGCAGAGCAGCCCCTCTCTTTTTATTTAAATTTTTTGTAGAGACAGAGTCTGGCTATGTTGCCCAGGCTGGTCTTGAACTCCTGGTCTTAAGCAATCCTCCTGCCCTGGCTTCCTAAAGTGCTGGGATTACAGGCATGAGCCACTGTGCCCAGACCAATGATCTCATTTCAATCCTTACCTTAATTATACCTGCAAATGCCCTATTTCCAAATAAGGTCACTTTCTGAGGTTCAGGATGGACATGAACCTTGTGGGGACACTATTCAAATCACTACACAGACTTCATCAAACACTAAAAACTTTTGGCTGGGCATGGTGGCTTAGGCCTGTAATCCCAGCACTTTGGGAGGCTGAGGCAGGAGAATCCCTTGAGGTCAGGAGTTCAACATCAGCCTAGGCAACATAGTGGGACCCTGTCTCTACAAAAAATACAAAAATTGGCCAGGCATGGTGATGCATGCCTGTGGTCCCAGCTACTCAGGAAGCTGAGGTGGGAGGATTGCTTGAGCCTAGGAGGTTGAGGCTGCAGTGAGTCATGATCAAGCCACTGTACTCCAGCCTGGGTGACAGAGTGAGACGCTGTCTCAAAAAAAAAAAAAAAAAAAAAAAAGCCAAGTGTGGTGGCTCACACCTCGCAGCATTTTGGGAGGCTGAGGTGCAAGGATTGCTGGAGCCCAGGAGTTTGAGACCAACCTGGGCAAAATAGCAAGACCCCATCTCTACCACTAAAAAAAAAAAAAAAAAAAAAGCCAGGCATGGTAGCATGTCTGTGGTCTCAGCTGCTTGGGAGGCTGAAATGGGGGGATCATCTGAGCCTGGGAGGTCAAGGCTGCAGTGAACTGGGATCACACCACTACACTCCAGTCTGGGTGACAGAGCAAAACCTTGTCCCCCTACAACCTCCAAAAAGAAGACATTAATATTAATTTAATTAAAAACAGTAATACAGGATAGGGATTTTAGCACTTTGCCTAAAACAGTTCCATTTTTTATCTTTAGGATTGCTTTATGTAGATTTGTGACTGTTCATTGCGATTAGGTTGTTGGTTATTAATTTTTAGCAGCGTCAGTATGTTTGTCCATGGTGGAAGTATCCTCCTTCCCACATCTAGTTTTCTTCTTCTCTTCTGCTACGAACGTGGAAACCAGATGGTCAAGCTTATTTTATTAAAATTGTGTAGGGGTGGAAAAATTCCACCTCCACCCTCTTGGGTCCCAGCTGGGCCCAGTAAATATTTTTGTTTTATTTTATTTTATTTTTGAGACAGGTTCTTGCTCTGTCACTCGGGCTGGAGTGCAGTGGCACGATCACAGCTCACTGCAGTCTCAACCTCCTGAGCTGAAGCGATCCTCTCACCTCAGCCTCTAGAGTAGCTGGCACGACAGGGATATACCACCACACCTAGATAATGTTTTTATTTTTTTGTAGAGACAATGTCTTGTTATGTTGCCCAGGCTGGTCTTGAACTCCTGAGCTCAAGTGATCCTCCTGCCTTACCCTCCCAAAGTGCTGGGATTCCAGGTGTGAGCCATCATGCCTGGCCTGGGCCCAAGAATTAAACTGATACAATGTAGATTAACAGGAGAAAAGCATAACATTGTATAAGTTTTACATGGCGTGGGGGCCCTCACAAAGAAATAAAGACCCGAAGAAACAAGTCAGTTACTTATATGCTGAGGTGGACAAAGTGTAGTAAACTATGAAAATGTGATAAGGCAAAGGAGCTTGGGCTAGGGGAGTTAACTGGGTGGAGAAATAGCCAGGAAGATAAGGGTTAGTTTAACAAGTCTTGTTTGTACGGAATTCCTTCAGACTCAACTTTCTCATCCTTGATGATAACGCTGTTGCATCTTTCTAGTATAGGGAGGGTGTCTTTCCCACGGGAATTTTATCTTCTGCTTTTAAGAAAGAGCACAAAGGGCCGGGCGCAGCGGCTCATGCCTGTAATCCCAGCACTTTGGGAGGCCGAGGCGGGTGGATCACGAGGTCAGGAGATCGAGATCATCCTGGCTAACAATGTGAAACCCCGCCTCTACTAAAAATACAAAAAATTAGCCAGGTGTAGTGTCAGGCACCTGTAGCCCCAGCTACTTGGGAGGCTGAGGCAGAAGAATGGCGTGAACCCGGGAGGCAGAGCTTGCAGTGAGCCAAGATCGCACCACTGCACTCCAGCCTGGGCGGCAGAGCCAGACTGCATCTCAAAAAAAAAAAAAAAAGAAAGAAAGAAAGAGCACAAAGGTCAAGGTTATCTTCTTACACCTGTTGTTTTTCTTTTTTGTTTTCAATAAAGAAAACAGTTCTTGGCTCACAATTCTGCAAGTTTTACAGGAAGCATGGTGCTGACATCTGCTCAGCTTCTGGGGAGGCCTCAGGCAGCTTATAGCCATGATGGAAGGCCAAGGGGAGCAGTGTCATCACATGGCGAAGCAGGAGCGAGAGCCACCTGTTGTTTTTCAGGAGCCTTTAACTTACATAATCAATATTCCTGGACAGCATATCTCAATCCCCTCAACTCCCCAATATGGAACTTCCCTAGAAGTGGTCCTGTGGCCCCAGCTACTTGGGAGGCTGAGGTGGGAGAATCACTTAAGCTGGGGAACTCAAGTGTGCAGTAAGCTGTGATGCCACCACTGCACTCCAGCCTAGGTGACAGAGCAAGACCCTGTCTCAAAAAAAAAAAAAATAAAAGTGACATTCCAGTCAAAGCTTTGGTAATATAACTAATGTTTTAAATCGTGTCCTTTTATAAAGAGAATAGATTCTTGTTGAACTTATGCAAATAACCATTTTGCCATGAAAATAAGAATACTCACTGATAGTTTCTAAATTCTGGAGAGATCAAGCAGGGAAAAAAAAATACATGTTTCAGTTCTGCTTACAATATTATATTTTGCCAAATTGCTGCAAGCTATATGTAGTTTAAGAGAAATGAAAAAAGATTTCTTAAATCTGGAAAACAAAATGTTAAACGAATCAGCAATGTTTCAGACAAGTAATTTTCTTTAAAAAATCATATTTTATTTATTTATTTATTTATTTATTTATTTATTTATTTATTTATTTTTTGAGACGGAGTCTCACTCTGCCACCCAGGCTGGAGTGCAGTGGCACGATCTCGGTTCACTGCAACCTCCGCCTCCCAGGTTCACACCATTCTCCTGCCTCAGCCTTTCGAGTACTGGGACTACAGGTGCCCGCCACTACGCCTGGCTAATTTTTTGTATTTTAAGTAAAGACAGGGTTTCACCATGTTAGCCAGGATGGTCTTGATCTCCTGACCTCGTGATCCACCCGCCTCAGCCTCCCAAAGTGCTGGGATTATAGGCATGAGCCACTGTGCCCAGCCTAAAAAATCATATTTTTGGAATCAATTCATTCAATCTCATGTAATTAATTCTTGTTTTGCTTGATCTTGAATCAGCAGTTTTATGAATCCAAGTTTTCCATTAAAATTCTGAAAGTTCTTATCCAGTCCAGTGGCATGATCTTAAAATTATCAGAAACCTATATTCCAGTGAACTTATCTGAGTCTTTTCCAGGAATATTTTTGAAGATAAACAACTTTAGGCTGGGCATGATGGCTTGTGCCTGCAATCCCAGTATTTTGGGAGGTTAAGGTAGGAGAATCACTTGAAGCCAGGAGTTTGAGAATGAGACCCTGTCTTTACAACTGAAAAAAAAAAAAAGAAGAAAAAAATGAAGATAAATAATTTTGGACTAGTCATTGTAAGTGCTTTCAGGAATAATCAAAGTAAACAATTGCTGTCTGCAAATGACAAAAGACTTAAAGTAGCCATGGTTAAAGATCTGATGAGAGTTTTCTATAATAATATCAACTGGCAGGGAAATTTGCCTATATTCTGTGTCATACAACATTTTAAGATTATAACTAGAATTATGACTGATAGTGTTACATTAGGACATATAACTTTTTAGGAATTTCATACAACTTCTGGAACAATTTTATTATTTATTTATTTATTTTTGAGACGGAATCTCGCTCTGTCCCCCAAGCTGCAGTGCAGTGGCACGATCTCGGCTCACTGCAACCTCCACCTCCTGGATTCAAGCAATTCTCCTGCCTCAGTCTCCCGAGTAGCTGGGACTACAGGAACGTGTCACCACGCCCAGCTAATTTTTGTATTTTTAGTAGAGAAAGGGTTTCTCTATGTTGGCCAGGCTGATCTTGAACTCCTTACCTCAGGTGATCCACCTGCTTCGGCCTCGCAAAGTGCTGGGATTACAGGCGTGAGCCACTGTGCCTGGCTTGGAACACTTATTTTATTTTATTTTATCTTATTTTGAGACAGAGTCTCACTCTTGTCATCTAGGCTGGAGTGCAGTGGCGCGATCTCGGCTCACTGCAACTTCCGCCTCCTGGATTCAAGTGATTCTCCTGCCTCGGTCTTCTGAGTAGCTGGGATTACAGGAGACCGCCACCATGCCCTGCTAATTTTTGTATTTTCAGTAGAAATAGGGTTTCACCATGTTGGACAGGCTGGTCTTGAACTCCTGACCTCAGGTGATCCACTTGCCTCAGCCTCCCAAAGAAAGAAAAGACCTTCGTTATTTTTTTATAAATTTTTATTTTGAGAGAGTCTCATTCTGTCACCCAGATTGGAGTGCAGCAGCACAAATACAGCTCACTACAGCCTTAATCTCCTGGGATCAAGTGATCCTCCCACTTCAGCCTCCTCAGTAGCTGGGACCACAGGTACGCAGCATTACTCTGGCTAATTTTTATATTTTTTTGTAGAGACTGGGTCTTGCTATGTGGCCCAGGCTGATCTCAAACTCCTGACTTCCAGGGATTCTCTTGCCCTGGTCTCCCAAAGTGCTGGAATTACAGATACGAGCCACTGCGACTGGCCAGACCCTCGCTGTTAACAAGGTGATGAAAGTTGAGACAATTAATACAAACTCCCCTGAGAGACATGATGGGACAGAGAGACACTTCGTGTTACGGGCTCCTGGCCAGCTTGCTAGCTGCCAGGTGCAAGCCGAACAATTTGTGTCTCCTGGCTGGCAGAGACTAGAGAGAATATCCTCACTGGTCACAAAGCCAAGCTCTCAAGGCATAAAACAATTCAAAAGGAGAACCACACAAAAGATACAGACACGGAAAACAAGGACTGTTCCAGGGAGGCTGTGGATCAATAACCTATGGGTAGCCAGAACTAAATTTACAAGAGTCACACTTCAAAGAGCCAATTCTTACAAATGGTTTTCTCCTGCCAATCCAGATTTAGGAAAAGGGACAAGGAAAACTTTTACCTTTTCTCTCAACTGCACACTACAGAGATCCAGGAGCGCTGACTTTGATAAGAATTCCTACCTCTGCCAGCTTTTGTCAGGTCTCTTGGGATCTCATCTGCAGGCTCCGGAGTGAGTAGGGTGGCCCCCAGCATTTGAGGATTACATCCTCATTGTCCGAAAGTGGAGGAGTGGAAAAATTCCACCTCCATCTTCTTAGGGTTCCAGCTGGGTCTAAGAATTAAATGGACATAACATAGATTAACAGAAGAAAAACATAATATTGTACTCTTACATGGCATGGGAACCCTCATAAAGAAATAAAGACCTAAAGAAACAGTTACAGGCCAGGTGTGGTGGCTCACACCTGTAATCCCAGCACTTTAGGAGGCCAAGGCAGGTGGATCACTTGAGCCCAGGAGTTTGAGACCAGCCTGGGCAACGTGCTGAAACCCCTGTCTCTACCAAAAAAAAAAAAAAAAGCAAAAATTAGCCAGGTGTGGTGGTGCACGCCTGTAGTCCCAGCTACTAGGGAGGCTGAGGTGGAAGGATTGCTTGAGCCCAGGAGGTCGAGGCTGCAGTGAGCTGTATTTGTGCCACTGTACTCCAGCCTGGGTGACAGGTGAGACCCTGTCACAAAAATAAATAAATAAATAAATACATAATAGAAAAAGAAACAGCCAGTTACTTATACACTGAATTCAACAAAGAGTAGTAAACTGTGAAAATGTCATAAGACACTGGGGTTTCAGCTAGGGTAGTTAATTGGGTAGAGAAGTAGTTAGGAAGTTAAGAGTTAGTTTAACAAGTTTTGTTTGTATGGAATTCCTTCAGCCTCAACTTTCTTGTTTTTAATGATGAGGCTGTTGTATCTTTCCAGTGTAGAGAGGATGTCTTCCCCACGGGAACTTCATTTTCTGCTTTTAAGATAACAAAGGTCAAGGTGACCTTCTTACACCTGTTAATTTTTAAGTGTCTTTAACTTACATAATCACTATGCCAGAATAGCATGGTTTTTGTTTGTTTGTTTTGAGACAGAGTCTCGCTCTGTCACCCAGGCTGGAGTGCAGTGGCACAACCTCGGCTCACTGCAACCTCCGCCTCCTGGGTTCAAGCGATTCTCCTGCCTCAGCCTCCCGAGTAGCTGGGATTACAGGCACCCGCCACCACACCCAGCTAATTTTTTGTGTTTATATAGTAGAGACAGGATTTCAATATGTTGGTCAGTCTGGTCTTGAACTCCTGACCTCAGGTGATCCACCCACCTTGGCCTCCCAAAGTGCTGGGATTACTAGTATGCACTACTACACGTGGCCTGAATAGCATGTTTTAACCACTTCAGTTAGAATATATAAAGTGTAACTTAAGATTTGCTTATACACTTTATATATGTCATGGTTCTTGTGACATCTATATTGGCCTGTGCAAAGGGCATTTTTTTTTTCTTTTGTAAATATAGATAAATTACCTAACTCTCTGTGTGGGAAATAATAGTACCTATTTTAAGGGTTGTTGTAAGGATTAAAAGTGGGAAAGATTAAGTTGAGGTAGATTTAGCATAATTCAGTTATGTATTTTTTCCATTTATTAGTTTTTAAAGTTATAAAAACAAATCAACAAATCAATATACTGTTCTTTATTATCTAATTTACAGTAATGGGATGTCATGAGTAGCCAAATTATAAACTATTTATAGAGCAAGGAATATAGAACAAATAATGATATTCCTTTGGTAAAATGTATCAATATGCAAGTATCAAACTGAGGAAATCAGACATAGAACTATTAATTCAATTTAATTTAATTTTATCTTGAGACAAGACCTTGCTCTGTCACCCAGGTTGGAGTGCAGTGGTGCGATCATAGCTCACTGCAGCCTCAATCTCCTGGCCTCCAGCGATCCTCCTGCCTCAGCTTCCCAAGTAGCTGGGACTGCAGGTGAGTGCCACCATGCTCAACTAATTTCTAAATGTTTTTTTGTAGAGACATGCATGATACCACTATGTCGTCCTCAGTTCAAGTGATCCTCCTGCCTTGTCTCCCCAAAGTGCTGGGATTATAGGCATGAGCAACCTCGCCCAGCCAGTTTCATTAGATATCATGAGAAAACTTTTCGTATGGATTTAATGAAAACATATAAGCTGCAAAAATGAATTGATCTGGCAAGTAACATAGAATTGTGTTTTCATTAGTGGGAAATAGACAATATTAAATAAAATGAGATAATAAAGATAAGAATTGACTAATATTGGAATATTCTAAATTTTTATTTTGTTGCGCAAATGAAGTATGAATAATTTATCATATAATTTGATACAAATATTTTATAACCACCTTGTTGAAAAACACACACCACATTTGAAAGAAATCATGTAAAAGTTTTATTGGTTTCTTTTAGCTAGTGTGTCATGAAAAGTTTGGTGATCCTAAAAATAGATTTTAATTACATTTAAGATAATCAGCTGGGTGTGGTGGCTCACGCCTGTAATCACAGCACTTTGGGAGACCAAGGTGGGAGGATGGCTTGAGCCCAGAAGTTCGAGATCAGCCTGGACAATTGGTGAAACCCCAACTCCCAACTCTACAAAAAATAGAAAAATTAGCCTGGCTTGGTGGGGCGTGCCTGTAGTCTCACCAACAGGGAGGCTAAGGGAGGATTGCTTGAGCTGGGAGGTCAATGCTGCAGTGAGCTTTGATCGTGCAACTCCACTCCACTCCAGTCTGGGCGACAGTGAGATCCTGTTTCAAAAATAAATAAGTAGGCCAGGTATGGTGGCTCACACTGGTAATCCCAGCACTTCGGGAGGCCAAGGTGTGTGGATCACCTGAGACCAGGAGTTCCAGAGCAGCCTGGCCAACATGGTGAAACCTCATCTTTAAAAATAAATAAATAAAAGTAAATAAATTAAATTAAATAATCAACTGCTTTCACCGTTCCAACATATTTCTTTCCTGCTAATGATGTGAGTTTGAGATGAGTATTGAGGATAGCTGAAAATTACTATATATATATATATGTAGTTTTGTGGGGTTTGTTTGTTTGTTTGTTTTTTTGAGATGGAGTCTTGCTCTGTTGCCAGGCTGGAGTGCAGTGGCACAATCTCAGCTCACCGCAACCTCCGCCTCCCGGGTTCAAGCGATTCTCCTGCCTCAGCCTCCCAAGTAGCTGGGATTCCAGGCACCCACCACTCCCAGCTAATTTTTGTATTTTTAGTAGAGGCAGGATTTCACCATGTTAGCCAGGATGGTCTCGATCTCCTGACCTCATGATCTGCCTGCCTCAGTCTCCCAAAATGCTGGGATTACAGGTGTGAGCCACTGCACCCGGCTGAAAATTACTATATTTATATATGTGAAAAAGCTATTTTTTTTTTTTTTTTTTTTTTTTTGAGACGGAGTCTCGCTCTGTCGCCCAGGCTGGAGTGCAGTGGCCGGATCTCAGCTCACGGCAAGCTCCGCCTCCCGGGTTCACGCCATTCTCCCGCCTCAGCCTCCCGAGTAGCTGGGACCACAGGCGCCCGCCACCTCGCGCGGCTAATTTTTTGTATTTTTTTAGTAGAGACGGGGTTTCACCGTGTTAGCCAGCATGGTCTCGATCTCCTGACCTCGTGATCCGCCCGTCTCGGCCTCCCAAAGTGCTGGGATTACAGGCTTGAGCCACCGCGCCCGGCCGAAAAAGCTATTTTTTAAACAGATGCTCTCTTTGCTTTGCTTTCTTAAGATCAAGGCATTTGCTGATAATTCTTAGGGGATGGAAAAGGTTTTATTCCCACCACCCCACTTACCATATATTTTATTCATGAAGACCATAACAACAAGAGCCAAAATACCCCATTCCTAAAGCCAAGTTTCACTCTTAACAGAAGTATGTGAAAGACAGAAAAAGAGTGGTTCCTTTTTGATTGTTGAAGATTTCTCCTTCGTCTGATGCCTTGGTGGGTATTTATCTGATGGTGCCATAAAATAAGATTTCAGGTTAATAATGGGTATGCTTTCCTTTCTGAAAAATTGGGAAAGAGCTATTGTGAATATGGGCGCTTTCCCAAGCAGGTTGATTTTAGGAAAGAGAACACATTGAAGTTGAGGATCAGATTTCCACAAAGCTATCCATAATTGAGCACCTCTTGGAAAGCATTTTGTACTCCCAACAGTATGGGAATCCCCAGTTTGAAGACCACTGGGGTAGACTCAAAAATGGCTAACCATGCCTTAAGAAAATATTGCCATCTAGTGGCAACTACTCCAGACATAGGCACAAAGACCTAAAGGTTCCCTTGACCCTTTGAAGGACACTTCTGGATGATTCAGCCACAAGGAGCAAAATATCTCATATTTATATTGTACGTTTACTTAACATTACTCTTTCTATATATACTGTGTTATCTACTATTCCAAGCAAGTCCTTAAGATGCACATGCTCTTTCCTTCTATAGATAAGGCATTTGAGGAACGGAGAGAGTCATTTATCCAAGATCATATTTTCATTTATTTATTTAAGATCCATTTATCAGGCACTGTTACACGACTGGCATTATTCTAGGCTTGGAGAAGGGGCATGGGTTATGGGTGAACTGAAAGATGACTAAGACACATGTCCTTACGTCATTCGCAATCTAACGGGGACACGAACCTATGAATGGGGAAATCAGGACTTGTATCTAGGACTACTAATGTGTATCAGTGTCCTTCTCACTGTACCATGGCACAGTAAACATAAATGTCAGAAGGGTGTTCGAGTGATCCTGGGAGTCCTTGCAGTCACATGAACCCAGTCACGGAGGAGGGTGGTGTCCAAGCAAAATGACTCACTGAATTAAAATGTCATTTGAACAGAGTGCCTGCCCTTCCCTCCCCTTCTAATCTGTTGTTTGTAATTTGCTGTGGGCTTGGAAACCCAATAAGGAAATTTATTAAAAGAGTATTTAACATGAAAGTAAATGATCTGAATGAAAATCCCAGAAGCTCCCCGAGGAGTGTTGTGTATGAACTTCGGAGCATAAACTTGACTTCTACTTTGACCATTCTTGAGACTTTCTTAAGATGGCCTCTCTGAGCTGAGGCCAGACAGGTGAGTTAGGCAGTGAGCTGTGAGTGGGCCGTGTTACAGTCGAATCGATAATCCTGCTGTAGTGGGCACAACACATTAGGAAAGACCCACATTCTCAAGACATGCCGGCCTCCCCAGCCTCACCTTCAGGATCTTCCCCAACTCTGTGCACTGCAGAAATTGATGTTCTTTCTGTTTTTTGAACATTCCAAGTTCTTGCCTAACTCAGGCCTTTGTAATATTTCTCCCTCTCCTTCACTGTTCACATGCCTGGCTCTTTATCTTTCAGGATTCAGCTTAAATGTCACCTTTTTAGAAAGCCCTTCATCGACTGCTCTACCACATTAATACAGGGTCCTGCACCTTATCTATACGCTCTGCTAATACTTTGTTGTATCCTAAAAATGTCCTATTGATATTTTTCTATGCTAACTGAAACTGAAGCACTCACCACCTTCTAACTAACACTATTTTGTCTACATCTTTATTGGTCTATCTCCCTCCACCATAAAGTAAGCTTTGTGAGGACAGGGGTTGTGTATTTGGCTCATTTCTGTATCCCTACCACCTAGAACAGACTTGGCACATGGTAGGCCCTCAGTAAATATCAGTGAATGAATTGAATGAACACTCTTTTCCTCTTTGTCTCAGTGGCCATTCTCAGTAAATGCAGCCAGACGGCCAGACCGACCTGGTTTTCTTAAATAGATTCTGACAGTTTTACTTGGCAGCTCATGAAGCAGCACTGCTGTGTGCCTTTGTTCCAGGAAATGGACTTCAAGTCACCTTCCCAGGGCCCAAGCTTCTTTGGGACAGGAAATCCGGCATTGATTAGGTACATAAAGTTGGGGCTTCCTAAGTCTACACCGCCATATTGTTGGTTAACTCTGGGTAAGAGGTCACAGTTCTGTCCTGATATCAGGTTAGCTCTCTTCCATTCCTAACTACAACTGCACCTCTGTAAGGAGCCGGCTCTCCGGCCTTTGTACCACAGATCACTGCAGCAGGGTGGCCCTGGGGCGAGTGGAACTTCCCTCATTCATCCTTCCCTGCTTCTGGATAAACAATGCCAAGTTCATCCCCTGCTGGTATTGAGTCAAGAGTGGATGTCTTGTGCATATGTCTCCTGCGAAGGGCTGAAAATGGACTGTTGAGAACCAATTTCCAGTGAGAGCCATGGGACCTAGGAAGAACCAAGGTCCCTGAGCTCAGGGACTTCGGGAGACATCGATGAAGGTCCAGTTCGTATCCAGTACTACTCTAAACATAGCAATGAATAATCTCTGCCCTCTTAGAGGGAGGGGTAGGGCTGAATACCTCCCTTGCTAAGGAGCTATCAGCCAGCATCCTATCCCTGCCTCCAGAGCAGCCAGTCTTGCTGGGAGTATGGCCTGCAGCCTCCAGTCTCCATTGCCTCACTTTCTGTTCACTTCTTCTAAACTCACTACCTTTCCAAATTCAATGTATACTCTTCTCTTCCTCACCTACTGCAGTCCCCTTTTGAGTTCCTTGGATGGGATAAGTATTTCCCACCCCAGGTCTTTGCACACTTTGGATGGGATAAGTATTTCCCATGTCTTTGCACACACTGTTCTGTCTCTATCTCCATAAAAAGCCACTTCCCCTCAACTAACATTGTTCTACCACCTTGTGGCTTCTGTTTTCACCTGTTAAGCAACCCAACCTGCATTTGCCAATGTAATCAAAGGTGTATCTGTTTCTAAATGTGTGGATGCATGTAGGGAGAACTGATGTTTTGTGAATGTTATCTTATCCAAGAGCATGGGAGACCTTCCCATTTGTTCCAAGTCTTTGTTGTATTCCTGAGGAACATTTTAAAGTTTTCATCATATAGATCTTGTACAATTCTTGGCAAGTCTACTCCTAGGAATTTTTAAATTTTTATTTTTGAGACAAGGTCTCACTGTGTTGCCCAGGCTGGAGCAGTGGCACGATCGTGGCTCACTGCAGCCTCAACCTCCTGGGCTCAAGCGATCCTTCCACCTCAGCTTCCTGAGTAGCTGGGACTGTAGGGATGCACCACCACGGCCAGCTAATTTTTGTATTTTTTTTTGTAGAGACGGGGTTACACTGTGTTGCCCACGCTGGTCTTGAACTCTGGACTCAAGCGATTTTCCCACTTCAACCTTGCAAAATGCTGGGATTATAGTCATGAGCCACCATGCCTGGTCTGGGAATTTAAGTTTTTTTGTTGCTATTCAAAATAGTGTCTTTTCCCCACTATACCTAATTGATTGCTATTTGCATACCTAAAAGATAATTGGTTTATAGACATTAATTGAATATTTGTTTTGTTTATAGTGCATTTTCTATTTGATTCTGTTGGCTTTTCTGAATATATAGTAATACAATCTATGTAAATAGTGATACTTTATAACTTTTTTCCAGTTTTGATACCATGAGTTCCCTTCTCTTGTCTAATTGCATTGACTAATACATCTAGAAAGATGTTAAATAACATGGTGATAGTGGGCATCCTTGTCTTGTTTCTAAGTTTAGTGAGAATGTTTCCCTTGCTTCCCCCTTAGGCATAAAGCTGAGTTTTTGGTTGTGCATAAATATGTTGAATCTGTACATATCTATCTTCACTGCTGTCATCTTAGTTCAAGACACCATGATCTTTCACCTGGACTAATGTAATAGCTCTCTAATTTTCATTTTCTTTTTTTTTTTTGGAGATGGAGTCTAGCTCTGTTGCCCAGGCTGGAGTGTAGTGGCGTGATCTCAGCTCACTGCAACCTCCGCCTCCAGGGTTCAAGCGATTCTCCTGCCTCAGCCTCCTGAGTGGCTGGGATTACAGGTGTACACCACCACACCCAGCTAATTTTTGTATTTTTAGTAGAGACGGGGTTTCACCATGTTGGCCAGGATGGGCTCAATCTCTCGGCTTCGTGATCCGCCTGCCTCTGCCTCCCGAACTTCTGGGATTACAGGTGTGAGCCACTGTGCCTGGCCTCATTTTCATTCTTGTTCTTTCCAGTTTATTCTCCACATAACAGCTGGAGTGTTTTCTTAAAAATGAAAATCTGATCATGTTGTTTCTCTCTTAAAACTTTTCAGTGGCTTCTCATTTCTTTTCGGAGAAAGTCTAAAATCCTTAATGTGATCCACAGGCCCTGTGTGATTTGACCTCCATGCGCATTTCCAGCTTCATTGTGTACCCTCTCTTTCTTCCTTCCCACAGTCCAGCTCACAAAGGCCTTTCAGTTCCTTGAGCATGATAAGTTTCTCCCACCTCCAGATTTGGCACGTGCAAAGGTTCTTTCTCTATCTCTTTGCTTAGCTAACCTCATCCTACTTACCCTTTGCATTACAACTTCTTACTCACTTCCTCAGGAAAACCTTTCCTAATACCTCAGACAACGTGTTACATATTCTCATTGCACCTTCTCCTTTTCTTTTATAGTCCTTTTCACCATAGCATGCTTAAATATAACCATTTATACAATTTTTTACAATTGTCTGTCTTTCCTGCTGGATTGTGAATTGTTCTAGTACCTGATACATAGTCAATTCTCAATAACTATTCATTAAATACATAAATTAATATAAAGTATTCATAATATATTGATGACAGAAGAACTGCATTCCTGAGGTGTTGTTTGTTTTATTTATTTATTTATTTTAAATGGAGTCTCGCTCTGTGGCCCAGGCTGGAGTGCAGTGGCATGAGTTTGGCTTACTGCAGCCTCCGCCTCCTGGGTTCAAGAGATTCTGTTGCTTTAGCCTCCTGAGTAGCTGGGATTACAGGCACTCGCCACCATGCCCGGCTAATTTTTGAATTTTTATTAGAGATGGGGTTTCTCCATGTTGGCCAGGCTGGTCTTGAACTCCTTACCTTTAGTGATCTACCCACTTTGGCCTCCCAAAGTGCTGGGATTACAGGTGTTAGCCACTGCACCCAGTCACATTCTTGAGTTTTTATATAAAAAATTCTCAAGTTCTGTGACTGCACAATCATGAGTGAGTGGTGTCTTTGCAGGGGAAATATGAAATGATACCAAAGCAAACAGATTAGACAATGGGCACGTATTATTACATCAGATAATAAGGTATTTGACATTACCTACTGAGGTCATGTCAAAAGGACTCCAGAGCTAGCCTGAAGATGTTCCCATTGGCCAAAGATGGAACAATCTGTACAATAACTGCAATAGATAGAGACATATCAAGTGTGTTTATCTCATAATGATATCAAGCAAATAAAAACTCAGAGTTAACCTTCTGGAGGATGGTGGGGAACTAGCTTATTCTTTTGAAAACTGGCAATAAAGAGAAAAAAATCAAGCACTTATTTTGCCTTTCCTACATTAACTTTACCTCTGTGTAACTGAATAGTTAATGAGGGAAATTGACTTTTTAAAGGATGCATTCAGGTAATAAATAAAGAAAAATGATAGAATTAAATCATCACAGTTTTGCAACCTAGATTGCATTAACAGATCTAGGCAATGATTATCAGTGATGATGACATCATTATCTGGTACTTTAACTGAATAGAAGTATACAACACAATGTATAAAATGTCTTGTAAGAAGAGAAAAAGTCAAACCTGAATCTGATCAAGACTCTAGGTCTAACTTCCATTTACAGAAAATAAAGGAGACAGAGGAACATGTTGTTTTATACCACAGGGATGCAATGAACAAAGTCTAGACTCTGGGAAATTACAAGACAGAAGACTTGGTTTCTTTTACAAAAAACTGTGAGGAATAAAACGAGATAGAGGAGTTCTTGTCCTTTGTAGGGACATGGATGCAGCTGGAAACCATCATTCTCAGCAAACTATGGCAAGAACAGAAAACCAAATACCACATGTTCTCACTTATAGGTGGGACTTGAACGAGATCACTTGGACACAGGAAGGGGAACATCACACACCATGTCCTATTGTGGGGAGGGGGAGGGGGGAGAGATAGCATTAGGAGATATACCTAATGTAAATGACGAGTTAATGGGTGCAGCACACCAACATGGCACATGTATACATATGTAACAAACCTGCACATTGTACACATGTACCCTAGAACTTAAAGTATAAAAAAAAAAAAAAAAAGAGATAGAGAAGAGGATGTAAAGATTTAAAGACTTAAAAAGATGTATCAACCATTTGTGTTGTATGGACCTAGTTTTTCAATTTATACATTTTAAAAATTTGTATTTTTTAGGGATGGAGTCTCTCACAGTCACCCAGACCGGAGTACAATGGCACTATCATAGCTCAATGTAGCCTCAAACTCCAGGGCTCAAGTGATCCTCTCAACTAGCTGGGACTACACATCCGGGCCACCATTCCTTGCTAATTTTTTTTTTGTTTGTTTGTTTTTTAGACGGGATTTCACTACATTCCCCAGTGTGGTCTTGAACTCCTGGGCTCCAGTGATCCTTTTGCCTCAGACTCCCCAGCAGCTGGGGAAAATAGAAAAATTGTATTATTTTTCTTCATTTATTACCACTGTGCCCAGCATGTATGGACCTTATTTGGATGCCTGGATTTTTGAAGATACTAAGGAATTATTGGATTTTTAATTTGTTATTATGGTATTATGCTTAATATTATTTTAAAAGAGCATCCCTATCATTTAGAGATACATAGGGAAATATTTACAAATGAAATGATGTGATATCTGGAATTTGGGTCTAGTTAATCCTGGGTGGAGAGTGTGGGTAGGGGAGACAAAGACACCAAGATAGCCTATGGATTGAAAATTGTTAAGACTGCTTGATGAGTTCTTGGGGATTCGCTCTATGAATCTGCTTCTTTTACATAGGTTTAACAAGTCAAAATTTATAAAAATTAATAGATGGTGGCCATGGACGTCAGAATCCACTAAGGACTGTGTAACAACTCACCTGCTGAAAACAAAATTAATAGAAACGAGCAAGACGGCATTGCTCCTGGACTTCAATACATCAGACTCAGAGCTAATGCTGAAATTCCAGGAAGCATTTTTAAAAGCAACACAAATCTGGTGTTGAATGTGTAAATCTTGACGGTTTGGGGCTTGAAGGAGCAGTTGTTCCTCACGGTGGAACACCTCAGCAGTTGTTCCTGAGGTGGACGGTGGGAAGCCACAGGCAGAGCTGACTTTAGAAGCTCGGGGCGGTTTGTCCTGGTTGCATCCAGGTGATCCAGACAGCAGGGACAGGATGAAATGACAACAAAGACTTATTCCATTTGAGTATTGTCCTGTACTACTTGGATTTCCAAGAAGAAACTTGGATTCAGGGCAATCCTTTTTGCCCAAGCCTTTTTAATTTTTGGCTCTCATTCCAGTGCTCTCACGATAATAAGCAGCACAATTCATGAGAGTAAACCGGATTTTTATTGAATGAAAGTAAAGAACACAACTATTCAGTGTAGACCAGAGCTCTCCAATAGAACTTTCTGTGATGATGGAAAAGTTTTATTTGCACTGTAATACGGTAGCTACATATGGCTATGTGTAGGACTTGAAATGTGACTAGTGTGATTAAGAAACTGAACTTTAAATTTTATTTAATTTAACTATTTTAAGTCAAAGTCTCCTGTGGCTAGTGGCTACTGTACTGGAGAGCACAGCTTGACTGTGTGTAATATATATAGTAATTGCTTCCTTAATACTTTCACTGTTAACTCCACCACAAAGAATGCCTTATTCTTGCTAGCTGAACAGGTCAGTCAACGTTCATTTTAGTAGACATTCTTCTCCTATTTCTAGTCCAACTCCTATATTTAAAAAACCACCCAACCCCCCAAAAACAAAAAACAAAAAAACTAAAGATTTTTATTTTCCCTTTTCCATAAATCCTCCAGGAGACAAATAGGTATATGCAATAGTGCTGAAATGGACTATTTATTTATTTAACAATTTGCAAATCTGGCAGCCCCCAGAATGAGAAGAGGTTCTGAGCAACTCCTGAAAGGGTCTAATCCACACTTTCCATCTTACATAACATAGTAAATTTAACCAATATTTAACGAGCACCTACCCTCCCAGCCACTGTGTCTATTGACTATAGTGGATGCTGTAGTATGCTGCCCAGATACCCTCCTTCAGGAGGAAGACACTCATCCTCCCAGCAGCTGGGTGTATTGACCCTAACACCTCCAACTATGGGGATCATATTTCAACACAAGGTTTGAAGGGGACAAACATCCAAACCACGGCAGGGATATAAAAGCCAGACCCACTTGCTGAAATTTTTGACAACCCTGAAAGGCCATCCCAGGCCCAGAGCTCCCCATGGGATGGCCGAGGACTTTGTTGCAACTGTATTTTCAACTTGTCCCTTTTCCCATCCAAGCCCCTAGAGTTGTTCCCAAATGCAAATCTCCATACACACAGACCTGATTCCAACCCTCAAGGAAATTATACTGTTCTGGCAGGGGTGAAGAAACTGAAATCCAGAGAAGTTTAAGGACTAGCCCAACGTCATGCCGCTTATTCATGGCAGTCAGGACCAGAATCCATTTTCTTGGCATTCGGTGTAGCGCTCTTCCTACTGTACCAAGTGGCCTTATTAATAAAGCACATTGCACCAGGAAATCTCAACCTGCCCTTGGAACCTGTATTAAGGGAATAAGATATCTTTCTGAAATGTTAAGTTGGGCAATAGACAAATTGACTCAACTGGGAGCAGCACTTCTCTCCTCCTCTAAACATAGGATCCTCGTGGATGTTTCTCTCTTCTCTTCTTATTTTTTTTAAAATAAAAAAATATATCCAAATAGCTTTTTTTTTCCTTTTGAAATAGGGTCTCTGTCACTCAGGCTGGAGTGCAGTGGCACGATCAAGGCTCACTGCAGCCACATTCTCTCTCCTAAGCTCAGGAAGATCCTCCCACTTCAGCCACCTGAGTAGCTGGGACTACAGGCATGCACCACTATGCTTGGCTAATTTTTGTAAATTAGCCAAGACAGGGTTTTGCCATGTTGCCCAGGCTGATCTTGAACTCGTGAGCTCAATGTATCTTCCCGCCTCAGCCTCCCAAAGTGGGATTACAGGCGTGAGCCTCTGTAGCCAGCCAACTTTCTTCTTAAATAGCCCAGATCCCTTGACTACAGGGTTGGTTGCGAGGTGTGTGCCAAGCCCAGTAACCTGGCCATTGATGGTCTAGAGATGGGCACATGACCCAAACCAGATCAATCAGTATCTTTCCCAGAGTTATTCTTAAACTACAGCCACAACTTAAGTAGGCACTGTCATCCTGGTGGGAAGATAGGAGAATGTGAGTTTAGTGGATAAATTGTCATCTTGGGAAGAGGTTGGGTTGAGGGAAAGATACTTCCCTGGAGAGGGAAGTGAAGAGAGAGGGGGATGGGAAGTCCTGATGGCAATGTGTCCCTCTTTCGGGACATCCCCAAGGCCGTGCCTCTCTTGCCCAACCGAAGCACTTGGTTATCTGAGCAAATGAATTTTCTCCTTTTTGCTTAAGCCAGTTCAATCTTTCAGTCTGGGTTTCTGTCCTGTTGTCCTACCACCCTAGCAAATTGATTCCAATTTTCCTTTTTGCCTTGTCATCTGTGTTCTGCATACTCCTGTTTATGTAGCTTGTATTGGTTAACATTGAATTTTGTATTCTGCTTTTTCATGTGCACTTACTTCATTCATATTTTCCCACAGGTGACACGATGGCCATAAGTTAGTAATCCTGACAAGTTAATATCCCACAATCTACTTAACTGTTTCCCAACTATAGAGTATTTAGGCTTTTTGCTTTTTTTCCTTATTATACTTAACACTACAATGACCAAATCGGTGTACATAGTTTCATTCTTCTGTTGACTTAATTCTTAAATATCCAAGAGTAGGATTGCTGAGTTCAAGTGTATAAACACTTTCATGGTTTTTGACAGGAAAGTTAATATTTTTATATTTGAACATTTGGAAAAAGTTTGTTTAGATGTCAAGTTTAGAGGAAACCCTCAGTGTTTGTTTGTTTTAACAGGTCTTGCTCTGTCACCTAGGCTGGAGTGCAGTGATGTGATGATAGCTTACTGTAGCCTTGAACTGCTGGGCTCAAGGGATCCTCCTGGTGCAGCCTCTCAAGTAGCTGGGACCACAGATGTGTGCCATCACACCTGGCTAGTTTTTTTTTTTTTGTAAGACAGAGTCTTGCCATGTTGGCCAGGTTGGCCTTGAACTCTTGGCCTTAAGGAATCCTCCCACCTCAGTCTCCCAAAGTGCTGGGATTATAGACATGAGCCATCATGCCTGGCCAGAACTCCGTGTTTAAAGTTGAGAGCCTGAGTCATGCCCTTCTGCTCTGCTTTCAGCCCTGGAGTAATTGCTGCTGTTGCTCATCCAGAACATGCATCCAGGTGAGAAGAAGCACCTGAGGGCCATGGTAACTGCTGTGCTAAGTTTTTGCTTTGCTCAGGAGTGGAGATCCAGGGTGTGGTGTAGGCTTTCACAAAGGAAAGGGAGGCAGGGAGGGGGCCAGATGCGCCAGAAGAGGGTTTCAAAATACCAAGTTCTCCCTATCCACAGCCAGACTCAGAATCTCATTAAGGTGAGTAACCCTTCTACAAGGGATTCTGGTAACAAGTCTCTAATAACTCTTATTATATCTTCCCATAACACCTTGGATTTTTCCTTCATAGCACTTATTATTGCAAATTATTAATTACGCATTTTTTGTCCCATTTTTTTGGTATTTAACTTAAGAATTAATTCTTTTTTTTCTTTTTTTTTTTTGAGATGGAGTCTCGCTCTATTGCCCAGGCTGGAGTGCAGTGGCGCAATCTTGGCTCACTGCAAGCTCTGCCTCCCCAGTACACGCCATTCGCCTGCCTCAGCCTCCTGAGTAGCTGGGACTACAGGCGCCCATCATCACGCCCGGCTGATTTTTTTTGGTATTTTTAGTACAGATGGGGTTTCATCATGTTAGCCAGGATGGTCTCGATCTCCTGACCTCGTGATCTGCCTGCCTTGGCCTCTCAAAGTGCTGGGATTACAGGCATGAGCCACCGTGCCCAGCCAAGAATTAATTCTTAAGAGGGTGTTAATTTAAGGATTATTTTAACAGAAGGCAAAAGCTATCCACATTATAATGTCCGTAAGCTCCCTGAGAGCAGGGATTTGTGTCCTTTTTGTTCACCCCTGCATCCTAAGTACCTAAAAAGGGCTTGACACACAGTAGGCACTGAACAAATATTTGTTGGAATGAAGAAATATGTGAATTAACATAATAAAAGGAATGAGATTAACTATTAGTAGCTGGGACCACAGGCATGCACCACCACGCCTGGCTAGTTTTTATATTTTTAGTAGAGATGGGGTTTTACCATGTTGCCCAGGCTGGTCTCAAACTCCCGAGCTCAAGCGATCTGCCCACCTCAGCCTCTCAAAGTGCTGGGATTACAGGTGTGAGCCACCACGCCTGGCCTTAAAATGCTCCGTAAGGAAGTTTATTTGTGAGCATTTCCCCAATGCTGACATATATTGATGTTAAATCAGCCTTTTGTATATATTATAATAAAAGACTAACATATCCAAATAAAAAGATTAATTAACAGAGACTTTTTCTGACTGTGTAAGTGAGAAATTATTCTGGCATTTAGTCAGCCAGATTAGAAAGAGTTTTAGATTAGGAGTCTAGATTAGCTGAGATACCTGGTTCTTATTCCAGTTCTGCTCTCAAACAACCTGCTAGATCATTAGGAGCCTTCTGAGCCTCTGGGACTTCTTTTTCATTTGAGACAGAGTTTTGCTTTTGTCGCCCAGGCTGGAGTGCAATGGCGCCATCTTGGCTCACTGCAACCTCCACCTCCCAGGTTCAAACGATTCTCCTGCCTCAGCCTCCTGAGTAGACAGGCACTCGCCACCATGCCCGGCTAATGTTTTTGTATTTTTGGTAGAGACGGGGTTTCACCATGTTGGCCAGGCTGGTCTCGAACTCCTGACCTCAGGTGATCCACCTGCCTCTGCCTCTCAAACTATTGGGATTACAGGTGTGAGCCACCGCACCTGGCCAACCTCTGGGACTCCTTATATTGGGCAAGAAGATTGAATTTAAAAGACTACTAATAATTCCTACCAGTGGGATAGCAAATGGTGCTTTTGTGGAAGCACATTTAGTATCTAAGAATGTCATAAGTAGCTGTGAACATGAATAACTGGTTAATACATTCATTGCTGTGGCTAGTACAGTCTTGAGATCATTACAGGGAAGTGGATGCTAAAATACAAAGTTCACATTTCATGAACTTGAATCATGATTGCTCTTCGACTGAGCAATTCAAAAGGCTCTCTCAGAACAGGTTCAGTAAAACCCACTTATATTTAATGCTGCTGGAGAAGAAAAGTGAAATGTGATTAAAGATACACTGAAATTAACCCAAGGCAGACCCTTTGCTATTTGCAGGTCTATAGTAGGACCATTTTACTTACTAGCTTTGTTCTGTGACCTTATAAGTGTCTCTTGAGCTTCCAGCACTCGATTTTTCCCTCAGACACATTTCCCATGTACTGCTTATCTTGTAAAATTAACTACTGTGTAACAGATGTATGAGCCAAAGCTAATTTTATGAGAAACTTGAGTGAAAGGAAATCAATCTTTCAAGGTCCCTGAAGTCCTGAGATCATAAAGAAAAGGCTAAAGAAGTAGTTTCTGGCTTTTTGCTTTTGATTTCCTTCTTAGTTTTAGTTTTCTTTTTCTGACTCTCTCTCCCCAGAACTTCTATGGCATATATAGATGCTCTTAAACAAAACAATGACAAACACTGGGCTGTTAGAAAGGTCACAGCCCTGGCTGCCAAAAGACACAGCCAGGCTGGCTTGTTAGTGGAAATTTACAAATGATAATGGGCTGCCACTTTTGCTTTAAGAGCTACTCCCACTTGGGGACCTGAAACTGTAGTCTCCAACACAGCAAAAATTGACTAATTATTTGATTTACTGGGAGGAGCCCTATTGATCAAGTTCATTTACAGTTATTAGTTCATTCCACACACTGTCATAGTTTACTTTTGGCAACCACAGAAACTTAGTACTTACAAGTGGTACAAATTAAATTATTGTCTAGTTACAAAATCATGGGCTATCCCCATTACCGTAAACCCAGTCTTAACTCATGTTCAAGTTTAAAATTCTAAATTGTTTTCAGTTTTCCTCCTGGTTATGAGATTTTGTGTGAGAGAGTGTGTGTGTGTGTTATGTAAAACACAAATCTAATGACTGTTTTGAAAAGATCTAGGCAAAGGGTCATGACAACAATTCAGCTATTTAGCACAACTCTTTGTAAACAAATCACCAGAGAAAGGCTTAAAGTGAAGTAATAATTCCGGCTCATTGTCAGTGAATAAACACCAGGCAGCTATAGACATGTTTAATGCATTCCTGCACTCTCTTCAAATACAAATTAATACAAAATAGGATTTTGTGACTTGAGGTAATTGCCCACATGGCTGAGCTGTGTATCTCCAGGAGCTGAATAATTTAAGCGTGGATTTATGTATGGAACATGCAATGCTCTGAATAAATATTTTGAAATGAACATCTATTTCCCAGAAAAGGCAAGGAAAGCGGAGAATAAATGCTGGCAAGGGAGACACCAGACACAAGTGACAACAGTGCAAGCCAAACTGTGCTCTGCTAGAGGTGTAAACAAACTACCGCCTCAGCACCAAGGAGGACAATTTAATCCAGATGAGAGCACAAGCATCCCAGAGAAAGGGAAGTCATGCCTGGGCTGCCCGGGAAGATGAGTATTATTTTGATTAATACAGGAGGAGGGAAGGCATTCCAGTGGGAGGAACGGTGGAGGGAGTGAAATAGAACAAGAAGTATCACCTAGGATAATTCTGGGTGACGGAAGGGTGGATGGAAATGATGGAGGTGAAATTGTGGGGCTAGGGGCTCATTTTGAAGAGCCTTGAATGTTGACCTAAAAAGCATGAATCTATTAAAGAAAAAAAATTTTTTTGGTGTCATTTTTGTATCTTCATTTTTTAAATTGAAAAAATAAATAAATAAGGCTGGGTGCGGTGTCTCATGCCTGTAATCCCAGCACTTTGGGAGGCCGAGGTGGGCGGATCACTCGAGGCCAGGAGTTCAAGACCAGCCCGAGCACCATAGCAAAACCCCGTCTCTACCAAAAATGCAAAACAATTAGCCAGACATGGTGGCACACACCTGTAATTCCAGCTACTCAAGAGGCTGAGGCAGGAGATTAACTTGAGCCCGGGAGGCGGAGATTGCAGTGAGACAAGATCCTGCCACTGCATTCCAGCCTGGGCAACAGAGTGAGACTCCATCTCAAAACAAAAATAATAATAATAAACATAAACATTGAAATACTATGAAAAGTAGTGAAAAATACTGGGAGAAGTAAAAAGTTACTTTTTTTTCTTTTTCTCTCTTTATTTTTTATTTTTGCCTTACAGATTCCTAGGAATATAAAAAAGTTTTTTATATAATAATTCCAGGCCTCGCGCAGTGGCTCATGCCTATAATCCTAGCACTTTGGGAGGCTGAGATGGGCAGATCGCCTGAGGTCAGGAGTTCAAGACCAGCCTGGTCAACATGGGGAAACTCCACTTCTACTAAAAATACAAAAATTAGCCAGGCATGGTGGCATACACCTATAATCCCAGCTATTTGGGAAGCTGAGGCACAAGAATCGCTTGAGCCTGGGAGGTGGAGGTGACAGTGAGCTGAGATTGCACCACTGCACCCCTGCCCGGGTGACTGAATGAGACTCTGTTTTTAAAAAAAAAAAAAAAAAAAAATATATATATATATATATATATATAAAATTCCACAACTCCAGAGATAACCATTGTTAGGGCAAATGAGTATTACTAAAATTTATTTTATTTTATTTTATTTTATTTTTTGAGACAAAGCCTGGTTCTGTCATTGAGGCTGGAGTGCAGTGCCACTATACTGGCTCACTGCAACCTCCACCTCCTGGGCTCAGCCGTTCTCCCATCTCATCCTCCCAAGCAGCTGGGCCTACAGGCACACACCACCACACCGAGCTAATTTTTGTATTTTTTTGTAAAGATGGGGTTTCGCCATGTTGGCCAGGCTGGTCTCTAACTCCTGGTTTCAAGTGATCTGCCTGCCTCAGCCTCCCAAAGTGCTGAGATTACAGGTGTGAGCCACTGTGCCTAGCCTTAGAATTTTAATAATTATTGCTATATTTCCCTCTAAAAAGTTTGTATCTATTAATACTCTCACCACAAGTGGATGAGGTTGCTTGTTTTCCCACATATTTGCCAACACTGGATATTTTCATTCTTTTAAATCTTTGCTGGCCAGGCGCAGTGGCTCATGCCTGTAATCTCAGCACTTTGGGAGGACGAGGTGGGTGGATCACCTGAGGTCAGGTGTTCAAGACCAGCTTGACCAACATAGTGAAACCCCATCTACACTAAAAATACAAAAATTAGCTGGGCATGGTGGCTCACACCCATAGTCCCAACTACTCAGGAGGCTGAGGCAGGAGAATCGCTCGAATCTGGGAGGTGGAGGTTGCAGTGAGCTGAGACTGCGCCACTGCACTCCAGCCTGGGCGACAGAGCAAGGCTCCATCTCAAAAAAGAAAAAAGAAAATTCTTTGCCAATATCATGGGAGAAAAATAACATTGAGCATCTTTTCATTTTGTGATGACCATTTGATTTCTTTGCCCCTAGTTGGAAATGTTCCCTTTATTATAACTCACCAGTGCATCCCCAGAAGCTAGCACATAGGAAGCTCTCAATAAATGAAGGAATGATCTATTGCTGCACTTTTGAAGAAAAAAATGGCATGATCACATCTGTGATTTAGACCGCAGTGCTGATGACAGTATAGAGAAAGGGCTGAGAACAGAAAACCACTGAGTTTATGGTTTAATGTTGAAAGAAAAACTTTAGGCAAAGTCTATTTGATAGAGTATAATTGAGCAAAAAATGATTCACAAATTGGGCAGCCCATCCCACGCCCAACTATAACATGTTTAGAGAGACTTCTGGGGTGCCACATGTTCAGATGGGATTTATGCACAGAAAGAGGAAAGTGACACAGAAAACGGAAGTGAGGTACAGAAACAACTGGATTGGTTACAGCCAGATGCTTGTCTTACTTGAGCACTGTTTGAACAGCTGGCCACCTGTGATTGGCTGAAGTATGGCTTCTGTGATTCGTTGAGACTTGGCTCTTTTTTACAAGTGTAATTTACAGTCTATTTACACATCTAGGTAGGTTAAAGTTCACTGTATGGTGAAACCATTCGGCCAAACTTAACATACTTAAGGAGCTTTAGGCTAAATTTAATCTATCATAGTCAGAAAATCGTTAAATTTTTTCAGGAAAGAAATGGCAAATGCCTTACTTAGGGTAGTACCAATGGGGATAAAAAATGAGAATGGCTGTGGAGCATGACAGGTATGGAATTGAGAAAGCTTAGTGCCCATTTAAGCAGGCAAGAAGATGAAAGTCAAAGATGTGTTAAAGAAGACAGGAGTTTCTAGCATCAAGGAACAAAATTACAAATTTAAAGATCTCAGTAGGCTTTGTTTGAGATTCTAGAATCAGGCAATATTTTATTCCATAAAATATAGTAGGTGTTTGGATTGAAACTGGCCTAATTGTTCCATAAAACTGATGTTTATGATTTATTTTGAATAAACATAGAAATTGACCCTCACAGTCTTAAAACTTGAGAGTTACATTTCTCTTATCTGAGTTCCTTTCTGAGGAAACCAACCATCAGGCCTCCCATATAGTACCAGAGAGCTGAAAGTTACCAGATCATTGCATCTGGACAAAGAGACTCAAGACTTCTTACCCATCATGATTGCTTAACTGACCACCTGCTTCCTGTTGACCAACTTATTTTCCTTACCTCTGCCTAATTCCTGTGATTTGCATATAGTTACATTTCTTCCCTGCTACAGAAACCCCTGATTTTAGTTGGTCGGGGAGATGGATTGAAGACTGATCTCCCATCTACTCAGCTGTAGGACTTGATTTAACATCTTCTTCCCGGACAATACTCAATGCCTCAATGATTGGCTGTCTGCATACCAAGCAGCAGCACCTAGACCAAACCTCTGGCATTTAGGAGCACAATGAGCTGAGCAGAAGAGGTTGGCTTTATAGACAGATAAGGGCTAAAGAAAGCTGAAGAAAGCGGAAGCAAAGAACAGAGCATATTAGTCATTTCAAAGCAACTCTTCTTGTAAGGTGGGAACAGGAGGCTAAAACAACAGAAAAACAGCTTATTAATGTCAGATTACATCAGGCTATTTCTTTTGTATACAGATTAAAGCAGAGGGAACTTCATTATCATGTGGATTGAAGATTGAAACTAGCCTGTTCGAGGAAATTGGCTGTTATCTCTTTCTCCTGCCTTCTAGGAAGGTGAGATAAAAACTTAGTGTGGGTTTGATGACTTAGAACTTTAGCATGGGTGACTCCATTTTTTTTAGCCTGGTCTGTTGGGGCTTAGTACAGGAGCTTAGTCCAAAACAACGGCTTCCAACAATTTTTATTTATACTAGCTTGGGTGGCTGAGTGGATTTTTTTTTTTTTTTTGAGACGGAGTCTGGCTCTGTTGCCCAGGCTGAAGTACAGTGGCATGATCCCAGCTCACTGCAAGCTCCACCTCCCAAGTTCATGCCATTCTCCTGCCTCAGCCTCCTGAGTAGCTGGGATTACAGGTGCCCGCCACCACACCCAGCTGATTTTTTGTATTTTTAGTAGAGATGGGGTTTCACCGTGTTAGCCAGGATGGTCTCGATCTCCTGACCTTGTGATCTGCCCGCCTCGGCCTCCCAAAGTGCAGAGATTACAGGCGTCAGCCACCGCGCTAGGCCGGTTGAGTTGATTTTGATATAGTTAATGGAAATATGGAACCCATAATGAGACCTACTTTCTCCTATCCTCCTACTTGTGACATTGTTCTCATTTCCTCTTGCTTTAATTATGATAGTGTCTCATCAGTTTCCCTATTTTGCATCTTTGATGTTTAGTTTTCCACTGGAGTCCTCCGCCTAGAAGTGTGTTCAAGTTGCCCCTTTCCTCAACTACATTATTGTTGTAGTCTTTCCTTTATTACCCCCATTGCTTGACTTTTTTTTTTTTTTGAGATGGAGTTTTGCTCTGTCGCCCAGGCTGGAGTGCAGTGGCACCATCTCAGCTCACTACAAGCTCCGCCTCCTGGGTTCACGCCATTCTCCTGCCTCAGCCTCCCAAGTAGCTGGGACTACAGGTAGGTGCCTGCCACCACGCCTGGCTAATTTTTTGTATTTTTAGTAGAGATGGGGTTTCACCGTTTTAGCCAGGATGATCTTGATCTCCTGACCTCTTGATCTGCCCGCCTCGGCCTCCCAAAGTGCTGGGATTACAGGCGTGAGCCACTGTGCCCGGCCCCTATCTCACTTTTTTTAAACCACCACTCATCATACATTAATTCATTCACTTATTTACAAATATTTATGGAGAGCTTTCAATGTGCTAGCACTAAATTAAGCTTAGCCTAAAGCTGTCTCTTTACATATTTTATTTATTTTTTGAAACAGGGTCTCACTCTGTCACCCAGGCTGGAGTACAGTAGTGGCAACATGGCTCACTGCAGTTTTGACCTTCTAGGCTCAGGTAATCCTCCCACCTCAGCCTCCCAGGTAACTGGGACCGCAGGTGCATGCCACTGTACCTGGCTCATTTTTTGTAGAGATGGGGTTTTGCCATATTGCCCAGGCTGGTCTCACAGTCCTGGGCTCAAGGGATCCACCCACCTCAACCTCCCAAAATGCTGGGATTATAGGCGTGAGCCACCACACCCAGCCACATTTACATATATTAAAGGTTTCTTTGTACATAGTGAACTGTAATCTAACTGGATGTGTAAACAGAATGTAACTGAAACTGTCTTTGCAAAGATTATCAGTGAGAGAAATCTAACATGGCTGACTTCATCTTGCTTCTAGCCTCAGGCTGGCTATCTCTGCTCATTCCTGGACATAGGGCAAGCTAATCGTGGGAATAATTTAGTATATTTATTTACTTATTTATGTTTGAGAAAGGGTCTTACTCTGTTGCTTAGGCTGGAATGTGACTTCCCCAATTGCTTCTAGAAATAACATCACTATTGCAAACCTAAGATTGGTCTTTTGAGATGTATTTCAGACTTTTGCATTCTGGCAATTGACTGGCCCCACCCAGACTTGTGACTCCTGACCCAACTGGTCCTGTGGCCCCCTACCCTGAGGTGGACTCAGCACACAAAGACTCTTTTCCACAACCCTGTGATTGCATTCCTAACCAATCAGCAGCACCCATTCCCTAGTCCTTTGGGCACCAATCTATCCTTGAAAAACCCTGATCTCCAAGTCTTTGTGGAGACCGATTTGAGTAGTAACTCTGTCTGTCATGTGGCTGGCCTGGCATTAATTAAACTCTTTCTCTACAGCAATACATGGCCTCAGTGAACTGATTTTGCCTGTGTGATGGGCAGGAAGAATCCATCAAGTGATAACATAACCTACTCTGGTGCCAATCACCAAGTGTTGGCCAATCAAAGGTGGCCAGCTCTTCAAACTGGGTTCAAATAAGGCAAACACCAAGCTGTAACCAATCTGTTTCTGTACTTCATCTGTACCTCACCTTCCTTTTTCTGTCCATAAAACTTCTTTGTCCAAGCAGTAGCACCGAACCCTCTTTGAACCTATTCTGGTTTGGGGGCTTCCCAACTCATGAGTGGTTCTTTGCTCAATTAAATTCTATTAAATTTAAGTGTCAAAGGTTTTTCTTTTAACACTAGTTATGGTTCTAGGGTTTGGGGAGCACCAGCAAACAAAAGAGGCAACAATCTCTGCTTTCTTGGAACTCACAAACTATTCTACTTACTCCTTATTTCCTTTTATTTACTTCCACCATTTTCCTGGAATTTTTATTCTGAAGGTTGATGCTGACTTCAAGATCGTTAAATCCAAGAGTCATTTCTTGGTCTCGTTGACCTTGTTGACATTGTTAATCCACTCTCTTTTCCTTTAACTCTTGTCTCCACCTCTTCTGCTCTTCCTTCTATTCCCTGGATGCTTTATTATGTTTCATTCTCTGCCTTTCCTTCATTTGTTTCCCCCATCTTCCTACTCATGTTTCAAGGACCAAAGCCATGCTCACAGGGTTAACAAGAATTCTGGACAGAAATATAGTTATTATTAAGCACTAATCAGCCTGCACGTTGACTGACACCCTTGTAAGTGAAAGTCTCTAGACACTGATGACACTAGATACTGACTGTTTGCATTCCCACTGTTCCTATAGACAGGATTTCTGAAATTAGATAAGATCTCTGATAGAATCATGACTTTTGTTTAAGAATTGCTTAAGTAGATCCTGAATTCCAGTAGACCAGCTAATGCCAATCAGCTTAAACACCCCCACCACAAAAAAACCAAATCAGCATTAGAATATCATTTCTTCATCTTTCTCTCCCATGACTTCCCCTGTACTTGTCAGCCAATCAACAATCTCCACACTTCAGCCCACTCGAAAGCCCTTAATATTCCTAGCCTCAGACTCCTCAGGAAGATGGATTTGAGGTTTTGTCCTGTTTCCTCGTTAGGCAGCACTACAAGTAAACACCTGTCTCTGCTGCAACACAGAGTATCGGTGTATTGACTTTCGGTGCACATTGAGCAATGGACCTATGAGGGCTACAGGACTAGCTCTCAGTTAGGACATTTGACTTGCACTGTAGCTACTTGGTTGTGTGTTTTATGTAGTCCATGGTTTCCTGAAGTATTTTCCATTGAACAGAAGTCTTTAGGTTGTTAATAGCTGCTATATAACAAACGAGTTTTGTGATCACATACTTTTGGGAAACTCTGAGCTTCTCTATGGCAGAACTTCTCAGAGTAATAAACATGCTAATGAGAATTATGAATCACCTATAGAAGAAATGATATACGGTACCATGTTCCCCTCAGGTATTTGATCATAGAACTTTATTTTTGAGTTGCATTTTGTAGGACTTCTGTTCTGAAGAACACACTTCAGAAGACACTATACTAGACAATAAGCTCTTTGAGAGCCAAGGCCTTACCATATCTATTTGTTCATATATTCCCTACAGAACTCCAAAGAATATTTTGGTTCTAGTAGGTATTCAATACACTTCAATAAGCAGAGACTAAGTTGAAGGGATTCCAGGTACGAAAGTGAAAGGGCAGGAAAGCAGGGGTCATATTTAGGAACATTTGATTCAGTGGGGCAATAAATGATGAGGAGAAATCCTATAAACAATTATGTTCCAACAAATTAATTTACTCCTAGAAAGACAAAACCTACCAACAATTAACTCAAGAAGAAATAAACAATTTGAATTTATCTATAACAAGTAAATACATTTGATTAATAATAAAAAAAACCAACCACCAAGAAAATCCTGTGCCCAGGTGGCTTCCCCACTGAATTCTAACAAATAAAGGTACAATAGGTACCATCAAGCCTGTGGATGGAGGAATGAGTACTTTACCCATCAGTAATGGACTGCTAAAGGTTAGAAGAGGAGAATGATACAGTCAGGGCAGGCCAAATTCCTCTTTCCAAACAGAGATGCTGCTGACCCGCCTGGATCACCGATACTCCTAAACTGGGCTGGGCCAGGTTGGTTCTGGACGTACTGGACACAGGTTCTGTGACTTGCACTGTTTGATCAGACATGGAATTTAAAGATGTGAGGTAGTCTCACAGCTCTGAGCAGGAATGTGCTATCAGAAATAGTCATAAATATCCTAAGTCCCCAAATCGCCAGCAACAGGGCCTTAATACCACCCACCTGTCTAGAAATTAGTCTGAAAGTAGGTTATGCTGGTATAAAGTGGGCAGCTACCTGTTGCTTCAGGAAATTGATGTCACTTTGGCTAAATCAGGCCAAGCTTGCTTTCATAATTTTTAGTAAGGAATCACAGCTTCTCAGAAAAATGTGACCAAAGCTCATCTCAAACTATAGCCATAACCATCACCCAAAATTGTATTAAATATTACAAAATTCCCAAGTGAGTTTTCTTCCTATACCTCTTTTTTTTTTGTTTTGTTTTTTGTTTTTTGATTGTTTGTTTGTTTGTTTGTTTTTTGAGACAGAGTTTCACTTAGGTTGCCCAGGCTGAAAGTACAGCGGCATGATCTCAGCTCACCGCAACTTCTGCCTCCTGGGTTCATGCTATTCTCCTGCCTCAGCCTCCTGAGTCGCTGGGACTACAGCTCCTACACACACCACACACAGCTAATTTTTTTGTTTTGTTAGTAGATACGGGGTTTCACTATGTTGGCCAGACTGGTCTCGAACTCCTGACCTTGTGATCCACTCACCTCAGCCTCCCAAAGTGCTAGGATTACAGGCATGAGCCACTGCGCCTGGCCTCCGTTTTTAATACTATAGGAATATTGATTAAAATATGAACAGAGATACTTTGTCTCACAAAATATCTTCTGCACATTGTCTGACTTCTATTCAATATATTATCACCGTTTGTATGTCAATTCCTGATCTTCAGTAAAACAGGAATGTGACCTCGGATACTGAGCCGGCTTACTATGAGGCCTTCAATGAATATCAGTATGACTTGTCTTTCACGTTCTTCTCACTTCTGTCTTTCTGTTCGGCAATCTCTGTGGCCAATATAATGTTTCATTTCCCTTACTATCGGAATTCATTCATTTGCCAAATATTTATTGATCATTTTCTTTTTTTTTTTGAGACGGAGTCCTGCTCTGTCACCCAGGCTAGAGTGCAGTGGCATGATCTCGGCTCACTGCAACCTCCGTCTCCTGGGTTCAAGCAATTCTTCTGCCTCAGCCTCCTGAGGAGTTGGGATTACAGGCACATACCATCATGCCTAGCCAATTTTTTTGTACTTTTAGTAGAGATGGGGTTTCACCATGTTGGTCACCATGCTGGTCTCGAACTCCTGACCTCAGGTAATCTGCCCGCCTTGGCCTCCCAAAGTGCTGGGATTACAGGCATGAGCCACAACGGCCGGCCTATTGATCATTTTCTATGCTCCAAATGCTGACCTAGGCTCTGGGGATTGGGCAGTAAACAAAGTTCTGCCCTCATGGAACCTATGTTCTAGAGAAGGAGACAGATAATGAGCAAATAGATATGTAATAGTGGCAGTAGATGCTTTGTAGAAAAAGAGTCAAGGGCTAGAGAGTGATAGCGCTGCTACTTTAGATAGGGTGGCGAGGCAACCAGGTTTCTCAGAAGCCATCACATTTTATTAAAGACCTGAAAGCAAGAAGAAGCTTTGCAAATATCTAGGGCAGGGGTGTTCTGGACAGAGGGAACCACAAGTACAAAGACTCTGAGATGTGAATGTGCTTCAGGTATGAAAAAAAAGTAAGGAAGCCAGAATGCAGCTCAATATACCAGGGGTGCCTAGTGGGAGATAAGGTTGGAGGAAAGGTGGGTGCTATGATCTGAATATTTGTGTCCCCTATCCCCTAAATTCATATGTTAAATCCTAACCGCTAAGTTGCTGGTATTAGGAAATGAGGCTTTTGAGGGCTAGAAAGGTATAGTTACTGTTTTTTTTTTTTTTTTTTTTAACAACAGTGATATCATATTGTCAGCTTCTCTCACTTACCTAAATAGCAAATTTTAGGTTTTTTTAAAAAATTAAACTTTTGCTGGGCTTGGTGGTGCACACCTGTAGTCTCAACCGCTTGGGAGCCTGAGGCAGGAGCATCACTTGAGCCCAGGAATTCCAGACTGGCAACATAGTGAGACCTTGTTTCTTTTTTTTCCTTTTTTCTTTTCTTTTTTTTTTTTTTTTGAGACAGAGTTTCGCTCTTGTTGCCCAGGCTGGAACGCAATGGTGCGATCTCGGCTCACTGCAACCTCCACCTCCAGGGTTCAAGTGATTCTCCAGCCTCGGCCTCTGGAGTAGCTGGGATTACAGGCTCACACCATCATGCCCAACTAATTTTTGTATTTTTAGTAGAGACTGGGTTTTACCAGGTTGGCCAGGCTGGTCTCGAACTCCTGACCTCAGGTGACCCACCTGACTCAGCCTCTCAAAGTGCTGGGATTACAGGCATGAGCCACTGCACCTGGCCATTTTTTGTTTGTTTTGTTTTGTTTTGTTTTGATACAGAGTCTCGCTCTGTCACCCAGGCTAGATTGCAATGGCACAATCTCTGCTCACTGCTCACTGCAACCTCTGTCTCCTGGGTTCAAGTGATTCTCCTGCCTCAGCCTCCCGAGTAGCTGGGATAACAGGCACCCGCTACTATGCCCGGCTAATTTTTGTATTTTTAGTAGAGACAGGGTTTCACCATGTTGGCCAGGCTGGTTTTGAACTCCTTACCTCAAATGATCCACCCACCTTGGCCTCCCAAAGTGTTGGGATTACAGGTATGAGCCACTGTGCCCGGCCAAGACCTTATTTAAAATAAATAAACAAACAAACAAACAAACAAACTTTTAATTTTGAGATCATTGTAGAGTCATATGTTGTTCTAAAAAATAATTCAGAGATCCTATGTACCTTTTACCTAGTCTCCGCAAGTGTTAATATCTTGCAAAGTTAAACTATAGTATCACAACCAAGATACTGACATTGATATAGAATATTTCCATCACCACAAGGATCCCTCATGTTGCCTTTTTATAGCCACGCCCACTTTTAGTAGGCTTGAACCCGGGAGGCAGAGGTTGCAGTGAGCCGAGATCACACTGCTGAACTCCAGCCTCGGCGAGAGAGCAAGAACCTGTCTCAAAAAGAGAAAAAAAAGAAAAAAGAGGAGGGGTATTAGGGAGCTTGTTAGCCCCTCTCCCCTGCCACTATGTGAGGATACACAAAGGCACCATTAATGAAAAACGAGACCTCACCAGATTCCTAATCTGCTGGTGCCTTAATTTTGGACTTCCCAGACTCCAGAACTGTGGACAATGAATATCTGTTGTTTATAAATTACCCAGTCTAAGGTATTTTGTTATAGCAACCCAAATGCCTAAGACAATGCATAAAGCTGCTATAAACATTTGTGTACAGGGTTTAGGGTGGATGCTCAGTTTTCATTTCTCTGACATAAATGCTTAGGAGTGCTATTGCTGTGTCCTATGGTAGTTGCATGTTTCATTTTTCAAGAAACTGCCAAAGTGTTTTTCCAAAGTGGCTGTACCGTTTTACATTTGTGGCATCATGTATGAGTGATATATTTTCTCTACATCCTTGTCAGCATTGGTATTGTCTTGTCACTATTTTTTAAATTTTAGCCATTCTGTTACGTGTATGTAGTGATATCTCTTTGTAGTTTTTGTTTTCTTTATTCTTTAAGAGATGGAGTTTTGCTCTGTCACCTAGGCTGGAGTACAGTGATGTGAGAGTTCTTTATATAGTCAAGACACTAGTACTTTGTTGAATATGTAGTTTGCAAATATTTTTTTCCAGTCTGTAACTTGTCTTTCCATCTTCTCTAAGGAGTTTTTTTTGCAGAGCAAAAGCTTTACATTTTAATGAAGTCCCACTTACCAATTTTTCCTTTTATAGGTTGGCTTTAGAAAGCTAGGCTGGGCATGGTGGCTCACGCCTGTAATCCCAGCACTTCAGGAGGTCAAGTCACTCCAGCCTGGGCAACAGAGCAAGATCCTATCTTAAAATGAAGAAAAACAAAAAACAAAAGAATCTTTACTTCACTTTTGATTTTTAAATTTTTATTTATTTATTATTTTTGAGACAGAGTCTCCTCTGTCACCCAGGTTGGAGTGCAGTGACGTGATCTTGGTGCACTGCAGCCTTGACCTCCTGGGCTCAGGCAATCCTCCCACTTCAGCCTCCCCAGTAGCTGGGACTACAGGCACATGACACCATGCCTGGCTAATTTTTGTATTTTTTATAGAGACTGGGTTTCATCATGTTGTCCAGGCTGGTCTTGAACTCCTGGGTCCATGTTATCTACCCTCTGGCCTCCCAAAGTGCTGAGATGACATGCACGAGCCACTGTGCCCAGCCCTCACCTTAGATCTTGCACATTTTCTCCTAATAATTTTTCCTAAAAAGTTTTACTGTTTTATGCCTTGCATTTAAGTCCATGGTCCATTTTAATTTTTGTATATTGTGTAAGGTGTGAGACTCAGGTTCATTATTTTGCCTTTGAATGTTCAATTTACTCCAGGACCATTGGTTGAAAATGCTGTCTTTTCTCCATTGAATTGCTTTTGCATATTTGTCAAAATTTAGATGGGTATATTGTGCATGTCTATTTCTGGGTTCTTCTCTTCTATTCTATTCTATTCTATTCTATTCTATTCTATTCTATTCTATTCTATTCTATTCTATTCTATTCTATTCGTCTATATCTCTATCCCTCTGCCAATGCCACATGGTATTGATTGTTGTAGCTATAAAATTAAATCTTGAAATTGGGTAGACTGATTCTTCCCACCTTATTTTTCTTCTCCAGAATAATTTTGGCTATTCTAGGTCCTTTGCATTTCAATCTAAATTTTAAAATAATCTTGTCTATCTACAGAAAATCTTACTAGAATTTTGATAGGATTTACATTAAACTTGTATATCAATTTGGGTGAGAATTGACATCTTTACTAAGCTGAGTCTTCCAACCTAGAAACACAGTACATTTCTCCATTGATTTAGATCTTCTTGATTTCTTTCATCAGCATTTTGAAGTCTTCATCATACAAGGTCTTCTATATGTTTTGTAGACTTACACCTAAGTACTTCATTTTTTTGGTGGATAATAATAATTTTTTTTTTTTTTTTTTTTTTTTTGAGATGGAGTTTCACTTTTGTTGCCCAGGCTGGAATGCACTGGCACGATCTCGGCTCACTGCAACTTCTGCCTCCCGGGTTCAAGCAATTCTCCTGCCTCAGCCTCCTGAGTAGCTGGGATTACAGGTGCGCACCACCATGCCTGGCTAATTTTTGTATTTTTAGTGGAGACAGTGTTTCACCACGTTGGCCAGGCTGGTCTTGAACCCCTGACCTCAGGTGATCTGCCCACCTAGGTCTCCCAAAGTGTTAGGATTACAGATGTGAGCCACTGTGCTAGGCCATAAATCATTCTTAATTTTAGTGTTCACATGTTTATTGCCAGCATATAGAAATGCAATTGATTTTTGTGTTTATCTTATATTCTATAATCTTGCTGAACATACTTATTACTTCTAGGAGGGTTTTTTTTTTCTGTAGAGTCCTTGGGATTTTCTATGTAGACAATCATGTCATCTGCAAATAGGAACAGTTTTATTTCATCCCTTCCAATCTGTATGTTTTCTTTCCTTGCTTATTGCATTGGCTAGGACTTCCAGCACTATGTTGAATGAGAGTGATGAGACTGAACAACCTTGCCTTGTTCACGATAGTAGGGGAGAAACATTGTTTTTCACTATGAAGTATAATGTTAGTGGTAGGGATTTTTGTGATTAAGTTGAGGAAGTTCCCCTTTATTTGTAGTTATCTGACAGTTCTTATAAATGAATGTTGAATTTTTTCTAATGCACTTTCTACATTGATTGATATGATCATGTAATTTTTCTTCTTTGGGCTGTTTATATGGTGAATTATGTTGATTGATTTTTGAATATTAAACCAGCCTTGCATCCCTGGAATAAACCCCACTTGAATATTCTATTCCCTTTTTTACTAGAGATCCTGGCTAAGGCAATTAGTAAAGAAAAATAAAAGGTATCCACATTGCAAATGAAGAAATAAAACTATCTCTATTCACAGATGACATGATCTTTTATATAGAAAATCCTAAGGAATACACTAAAAGTCTACTAGAAATAGAAACCCATTTCAGTGAGGTTGCAGAATATGTAATTGATATACAAAAATCAGTTGCAGTTTTGCAATGAACAATCCAAAAATGAAATTAAGAAGACAATTTCATTCACAATAGCATTAAAAAGAATAAAATATTTAGGGATAAATTTAACAAAAGAAGTGCAACTCATATGTTAATCACAGCACTATTCACAATAGCAAAGACATGGAATCAACCTAGGTGCCCATCAATGGTGGATTGAAGAAAGAAAATGTGGTACATATACACATGCAATACTATGCAGCCATAAAAAAGAATGAAATAATGTCCTTTGCAGCAACATAGAGGCAGCTGGAGGTCATTATCTTAAGCGAATTAACACAGAAACAGAAAACCAAATACCACATGTTCTCGCTTTTAAGAGTTTGGCTCCCAGGTGGGCACAGTAGCTCAGGCCTGTAATCCCAGCACTTTGGGAGGCTGAGGTGGGCAGATCACTTGAGGCCAGGAGTTCAAGACCAGCCTACCCAACATCTCTACTAAAAATATAAAAATTAGCCAGGCGTGGTGGCAGGTGCCTGTAATCCCAGCTACTCGGGAGGCTGAGGCAGGAGAATCACTTGAACCCGGGAAGTGGAGGTGCAGTAAGCTGAGATCACACCATTGCACTCCAGCCTGGGCAACAAGAGTGAAACTCCATCTCAAAAAAAAAAAAACAGAAAGAAAAAGAATTTAGCTCCCACTTTTTCATCCCTTGCACCCACCCTCCTCCCTGCTAGTAGTTCCTGGTACTTATTGTTCTCATCAATAGTCACCCATAGCATGGGTACCCATCTACATAAAGATAGGAACAGTAAGCACTGCAGACTACTAGAAAGGGGAAGAAGAGAGGGGGCAAGGGTTGAAAAACTACCTACTGGGTACTATGCTCACTATCTGGGTGATGGGATCAGTTGTACCCCAAACTTCAGCATCACGTAATATACTAATGTAACAAACCTGCACAGGAACATCCTGAACCTAAAATAAAGGTTGAAGTTAAAAAAAAAAAAGTACAAAACCTATGCTCTGAAAACTACAAAACATCGTTGAACAGAATTAATGGAGATCTACAGAAATGAAAAAAAAAATTCCATGTTCTTGGATTACAAGATTTAACATTGTTAAGAAGGCAACACTCTTGAAACTGATCTAGAGATCTAATGCAATTCCTACCAGAATCCCCACTGACTTCTTCCTAGAAATTGACAAATTTATTCCAAAATTCATATGGATTGCAAGGGACCCAGAATATTCGAATTAATCCTGAAAAAGGAGAATAAAACTTGAAACTCACAATTCATGATTTCAAATTTACTACAAATCAGTAGTAATCAAAACAGTGTGGTACTGGCACGAGGACAGACATATAGATGAATGGGACTGGAATTAACAGTCCAGAAATAAACGCTTACATCTGTAGTCAACTCTGTCGCCCAGGCTAGAGTGTAGTGGCTCAATCTCTGCTCACTGCAACCTCTGCCTCCTGGGTTCGTGCTTTCTCCTGCCTCAGCCTCCCGAGTAGCTGGGATTACAGGTGCCCACCACCATGCCCTGCTAATTTCTGTATTTTTAGTAGAGACGGGTTTTGTCATGTTGGCTAGGCTGGTCTTGAACTCCTGACCTCAGGTGATCTGCTCTCCTCGGCTTCCTAAAGTGCTGGGGTTACAGATGTGAGCCATCATGCCTGGTCAATATTCAGTTGATTTTGACAGGGTACCAAGACCATTCAGTGGGAAGGTATTTTCTTTTCAACAGATAGTGCTGGGATGACTGGATAACTACAGGCAAAACAATTAAGTTGAACTCATCTCACACCATATACAAAAATTAACTCAAAAAGGATGAAAAGCCTAAAGGTAAGAGCTAAAATTATAAAATTCTTCAAAGAAAACAAGAAAACATAGGGATCTTCATGATCTTGGATTTGGCAAAGTGTTCTTAGATATGAGAACAAAAATATGAACAACAAAAGAAAAAATAGACAAATTAGACTTCAAAATAAAAACTTTTTTTTTTTTTTTTCTTTGAGACCGGGTCTCACTCTGTTGCCCAGGCTGGAGTACAGTGGTGTGGTCTCGGTTCACTACAGCCTCCGCCTCCAGGGCTCAAGTGATGCTCCACCTCAGCCTTCCGAGTAGCTGGGACTACAGGCCCACACCACTGCACCTGGCTAATTTTTCTATTTTTTTTGTAGAGATGGGGTTTTACCATGTTGCCTAGGCTGGTCTCAAACTCCTGGGCTTAACCAATCCTCCCACCCTGGCCTCTCAAAGTGCTGGGATTACAGGCATAAGCCACCATGCCTAGCCAAAATAAAAAACTTTTGTGCTTTAAAGGACAGCACATGGATCTTATTGAAACATTCTTTTTTAGCTGGTTTCTTTGATAATGCTCCAGCAAGGAGGGTGGAGGTGTGGGGCTGGTCAGCACGTCACTGCTGGCTGGGGGTAGAAGTCCAGTTGGGTGCTGTACTCTTCGGGCCTACTTGGCCTCTGTTGGAGGTGCTCTTCATTACTTCTGGGTGGAGATGGGCGTTCCAGGTCTTCACTAAGCCTCCACGAATGTCTCCGTGACAGGGAGGGCCTCAGTCTGCTCCTGAGGTGGACCTCTCTGACATCACAGAGGTAGGGTGTGTCGCCTCCACCTCATGACTTTCTGAGTGGTTGTCAAAGTCCTGCCTCTTCACTAGGCTTCCTCTGGCACCACACTGGTGGTGGCAGGGTGGTGGTGGGTGGCACGGGACACCTCATTATAGTCTGGCAAAGGTGGAAATCTAAGTTTCCCACTTGGCTTCCACTCAGGTGATGGGTTGCGGCCACATTTTTTTTCTGCCATGTTTGGCACAAGTGTAGAAGTTATTGTCTAAAGGTTTTCTGTCTTACTAGGCTTCTCTTTTTCAGGTCCTTTGGCTAAGGAGAGCAGGCTTCTGTGGGAGCTGCCAGCTTCTTCAGCTCTAAGTGCAGTATAGATGAGATAGAAAGACGATCTAGAAGATGCACTGCTGTTCCTTAGGCCCTGAGTTTCCTAGCCAGTCTGCCTTCTCTCCACCTGTTAGAATCTTCATGTTTGTTTTCAAGTCGTAGACTCTTTTTTATTTATATTTATTTAAAAATTGAGACAGGGTCTCATGATATTGTCCAGGCTGGTCTCAAACTCCTGGGCTCAAGTTATCTTCCCCGCCTCAGCTTCCCAAAGTGCTGGGATTACAGGCATGAACCACGGCTCCCAGCCCAAGTCACAGACCCTTAAAACCTGAAAAGATCTTGGAGATGATGGGTTTAATCATCTGCTTTTAGAGTAGGAGAAAATGAACCCAAAGTTACAAAATAGTTGCAATGTTGGGAGATTCCAGTGTTCAAGCTCTTTTCCCTAAATCATGTTGCCTCAGTCAGATGGTTTTGTTTCATTTTATTACATGTGAACTCAAATTAATTGAGACTTTCCTCCAGATGCTCAAATTTAGGAAAAAAATTAGTATTAAATTTTGTCCAGTAAGCAATTAATCTTCATTTGTAAATTAAACTTAGGAATCATTTTTCAATTGCATACGTTTAAATCAAAAACTTTTTAAATAAAAAGATATTGAACATCTACTTTATATAAAACAGAGGGCCAGTAGACTTTGTAAAATGGGCCAGGTTACCGACCCACAGGTAATGTTCCATCTTAGAAATCTGTGACATGCAAACATGTCTCAGCTGTTTTTATTTAAAGACTAATTATTAACTTGATGCTGTTCTGTTGGGAAACTTGGCTGTTTCTACATGGTGTTTTGTTTCTTCAATTTTCTACTAGAGTACTCGTCTTATTTTAAATCTTTCATTATGTATGACTCCACTGATACAACTGCCAATGGAAGGTATTCATTTTACTTATTTAAATAGTTGGGACACAACTGAGTTATCCAAGATTTCCTAAATTGCTTCATAAACACATTCAAAGGACTTATTTTTTTTCCTTCCCAAGTATTAGGCAGACACCAAATATAAAGCTATATTGCTTAGTGTGTCAAAACTCCATTCTGTAATTAGTAACTTGTTTTCCCACTTGCAAGTTAGAAAGGTCTTTTAAAAGGCACAAATTCTAACAGCTCTAGGTAGCATTTATTTTTGTCAAAATGACATTAAAACACCTTTTTCTTTTGACAAAAGACCATATTTGCCCATTGTACAACAATCTGAAAATATTGACAAGCAAAAATGTTCTGAAAACATTTATAATTTCACCATTGGAGACTTAATAACTTGATGTATAGCTTTCCAGACCTTTTTCTAGGACATATGAAACTTATTATATATGTAGATGAGTGTTTTAGTTAAAAAGACCCTCACTTTGCGCACTTTAACAGTATTTAGCACAGGCTCTGGGGCTCTTAGGCTTTTTGGGAAAAAGGAAGCATTATTAAACATAAAATTACTTTTTGGGTTTGTGTTACTGTTTTTTAATAATGTTAACATTTTAGATCTATGTAGGAGTAAGCTTTTAGACTATATTCATTTTATACTATTCTACTTTGGGAGAAACAGGCTTTCAACCACAGGAAACAGTTTTGACAACTAGTTGAGGATAAGAATGAAAGCAGGTGGTAGAGTGAGACTGGTTTCTAAAGTAGTCATTGCTTAGGATTATTTCTTGGCTATTTACCATGTATAAGCACTAATATTTTATTCTATTAGCTATGATCAAGAAGTTAAGTGCTTCTTAAGCCCTCCAAGGATTTTCTTTTTTAAAAAATAGTATTTATTTACCTGATTATAAAAAAATGCTAATCGTAGAGAATGTGAAAAAATGTTGAAGTAAAAAGAAAATTTAAGTGGCCCATAATCCTACTATTGAGCAATAACCACAATTAACATTTTAATGTAGTTGTTTATAGTCTCTTATCTATGCTATATATGTTACTATTGTTGATTTAGATTAAGTTTTCCAATTTCATCATTATATATGCCACTGCAGTGAATATCTTTTATACATACATATTGGTTGAAATTTTTTGAGACTGAGTCTCTTGCCCAGACTCTGTTGCCCAGGCTGGAGTGCAGTGGTGTGATCTTGGCTCACTGCAACCTCCGCCTCCCGGGTCCAAGTGTTTCTCCTTTCTCAGTCTCCCAAGTAGCGGGGACTACAGGTGCCTGCCACCACACGAGCTAATTTTTGTATTTTTAGTGGAGAGGGGGTTTTGCCATGCTGGCCAGGCTGGTCTTGAACTCCTGACCTCAAGTGATTTGCCTGCCTTGGCCTCCCAAAATGCTGGGATTACAGATGTGAGACACCATGCCTGGCCTTGGTTAAATTTTTTACATTTTAAGTTTTTTCTTATTTTTGAGATGAGGTCTCACTCTATCACCCAGGCTGGAGTGCAGTGGTGCAATCTCCACTTACTGCAACCTCAGCCTCCCAGGTTCAAGTGATCCTCCCACCTCAGCCTCCCAAGTAGCTTGAACCATAGGCACGCGCTACCAAATCTGGCTAATTTTTTGTGTTTTTGGTAGAGACGGGGTTTTGCCATGTTGCCCAGGCTGGTCTCAAACTCCTGGGTTCAGGTCATCCCCCTGCCTCAGCCTCCCAAAGTGCTGGAAGACCAATCGTAGAGAATGATTACAGGCATGAACCACTGTGCCTGGCCAAGAAAATATTTTCTAGGAAAACCCAAGGTTGTGCAGAATTCCTAACAGTGAAATCCAATCAGTCACATCCTATTTTGAGGACTGTGGAGTTTATTATTATAAGAGGGGCTGTTAAATTGACCGACAGAAACATATGTGTATTGGGCCGGGGTGGCAACTAGCATCAGTTTAACCATTCTATGAAAGCCAGTTTACCACTTGTGAGAAAAACTGAGTTATGCTGTATCCTGTTTCTATATATGTGTGGACAATCATGATTGTTCAGAATACCAATTTTATAAATTTTTGATTCACAAAATTTCATTAAAGCCTTAAATTCAAGATGTTTCCGAAACTGGTAAAACTTCAAAGTGGAACATTATAAAATGAAAGAGTCGTCAGTATACTGTCTTTAAACAGTCAAACACAGCCTTGGTATAATTGAAAATAAAAACTTCTAAGTTCTGCTGCACAGCTTGTAATCACCATCCTTAGTACCATACATAGTATATTATACAATCCTTAGTACCATACATAGTATATTATACATATGAAAGGTGACTTTTGTGCATACCCAATAGCAAAAGTGTCTGATCCGTTCAGTGCCCTGCACTTTGAAGATGTTTTTGTTAGATAGGTGTGGTATCACATACTTCCAATGTTGTTTCCAATTCTGTGTATGCTTGGTTGATTTCCAAGACAGACTTTCATGACCCTAACCCATGGTAGCTTCCTGCTTGATATTTATATACATCTGTACTGAAGTTTGGAAAGGTCACTTGAATGAACAACGCTTGACAGTTGTGTCACCAACCTTTCAATATGTATGTTAATTATAAATAAAGGCATATCTTCATACATAAACTTTCTTTTTGAGACAGTCTTACTCTCTTGCCCAGGATGGACTGCAGTGGTACAGTCTCAGCTCACTGCAACCTCTGCCTCCCGGGTTCAAGCAATTCTTGTGCCTCAGCCTCCCGAGTAACTGGGATTACAGGCATGTGCCACTATGACCAGCTAATTTTTGTATTTTTTGTAGAAATGGGGTTTCACCATGTTGGCCAGGCTGGTCTTGAACTCCTAGCCTCAGGTGATCCACTTGCCTCAGCTTCCCAAAGTGCTGGGATTACAGGCGTGAGCCACTGCACCCAGCCTTTATACTTTCATGTATGAAATCATAATGTGGTTTATTTGACGAGTTTTTTTTTTTTTTTTTTTTTTTTGAGACGGAGTCTCGCTCTGTCGCCCAGGCTGGAGTGCAGTGGCCCGATCTCAACTCACTGCAAGCTCCGCCTCCCGGGTTTACGCCATTCTCCTGTCTCAGCCTCCCGAGTAGCTGGGACTACAGGCGCCCGCCACCACGCCTGGCTAGTTTTCTGTATTTTTTAGTAGAGACGGGGTTTCACCGTGTTAGCCAGGATGGTCTCGATCTCCTGACCTCGTGATCCGCCTGTCTCGGCCTCCCAAAGTGCTGGGATTACAGGCTTGAGCCACCGCGCCCGGCCTATTTGAGGAGTTTTATAACATCACTCATTCTGCATGATTGAAAAAAACCAACTTAACTGGGTTATAAGTAACATTAAATGTACCCATTTTAACTGTACAGTTTGACACACTTAGATAAATGTACACACCTGCATTCTGTATGCTTTGGGGGAGACAGGTGACCTGAGTTCAATCCTAAACTGATAATTTACTAATCATGTGACCTTGGGCAAATTACCTTAACTTCTGAAAGCCCAGGTAAAAATCCCACTTGATAATAAAATCGAGTCCAGGATAATAAAATAAAAATCAAGTGGGAGTACTTTTCACTCTGTAACCAACTACTGCTGAATTATTGTTGCCCCTTTTTTTGAACAGAGTCTCACCCTGTCACCCAGGCTGGAGTGCAGTGTTGTGATCTCTCCTGGGCTCAAGCGATCCTCCCGTCTCAGCCTCCGAAGTAGCTGGGATTACAGGCGTGCACCACCACGCCCAGCTTGAGATAGCTTCTGTAATTATTCTAGCACAATGCTAAGCACTTGCAGCAGGTGAGTGGTTTGTTTCCTTTAAACTCCCTAGAAGAAAAGTGAATGCAAGTCTCTTCAGTTTTGGAGAACACAGGCAAACAACTGTATGTGCTAAATCACCTGACTTCATTTTGATCACAAGGGCTTCCACCAGCCAATGAATACTTGCTATGAATGCTACCCGATGTTGGGCCTAAGGAAAATCAGACAGTGGTTTCATGTCATTTTTTTTTTTTATCACGTCTGATATATTTCATTGGAGCTTTTTCCCCCCAATACCCAGAGATACCCAAAGAGAACTCTGAAAACACCAATACCCCAATTTCCTGCTTTATGTCTGCATTTCTCTAAATATTTCCATCTGAACTTGGTTTGCGAGTATGAGGTCAGATGTCTACTGTAATTACCAGGAATCCTGAGGACTGTAATTAAAAGGCAGTTTGAAATGACTGACACTTTGATGATGATTCTAGCCATTTCTATTTTCTGACAACGAATCTTCCTCAAAAAATTTTAGTGCCCCGTCATGCTCTTGCTCCCCAATTTTTCTTCGGTTAGGCACTCAGTAATTCAGCAGTATTCTTTTCTTTCCACAATTCATCTCCCTGCTCCCCTTCTCATCACTTGGGTCCGGCCGGTGAGCCAGGAGGAAGAAACCCAAAGGGATTTTCAGCGTCTGCACCCCCCAACAGGTCTCACCGCAAAGACTACAGGGGAGAAGGTGACTCAACCCCCGTCCCTGGACGGGGCCCTTATGGGAAAGAACCCCGTGTTTACTTCGGGCCATTCTATGCGGCATGCACGAGGTCTGTGGGCCAGCGGCAGGGCGTGCCCCTCTCCCCCAAAAAAGAGGAGAGGCAGGAGGAAGAGGAAGCGGCCGCACAGGCCGAGGCCTTGTGAAGCCTCTGTACCGGGCTTGGTCAGGTCCTAGGGGGCGTGGCCTCAGGAACGAAAGCGAAGGGCGGGGCTGAGGCGCAGGAACCAGGAGGGGCCTCGTGGGGGGAGGAGACTCATGGGGGCGGGGTCCAAGGGAGGCAGGGCGGGGCGGGGCCGCGGCCAGAGAAAGCACCTCCTAGTTTCCCTTGAGAGCGTCACCTGCCTGTAAGCCCCCCGCGCTTCCCTTCCTCTCCCACAGCCTACATGACCAGTGTGGGTCGCCAGCCTGAGCGAGGGTGCTCAGAATGGTTTCTGCTTTCATTTTCACTTTCCACTGCCGCTGCTAACTTGGAGGGGAGAAAGGGGCAGGGCAGACCCTTGTTTCGCCCGTCCGCCCTCAGGCTGGCTCCCACGCGGGATTACAGTAGCTGGGATTACAGGCAGGGGGTCTGCGCTGTGTGGGCAGGGCATCTTCAGGGCTACCCCTCAGCAGTGCCACCCTAACCTCACGGAGATTCCCACCCCTGAGGCAGTCCAGAATAAAGTGCACACTGGCTGGGGTCATGATAAATAATAGACGTATTCCCAGGCCTCAGCTATCTAAAAATATTCTTCCAGCTTAACGGGTTAGTTGCCCCCCTACCTGATTTTTTGTTTTGTTTTGTTTTGTTTTTTGTATTTTGTTTTTTGCTTTAAGTAGAAAACTGGACCCTGAGAAATACGTACGGCCAGGCTAGCTTGTGAGCAGCAGGACATGACACACCCTGGGAAGCGAAGACAAGGTTCTCCCTCCTTCCCAATTGCTCATATGTGACATGGGTCCTCTCTCAGCAGCTCCCTGCACATGATTTTTTCAGAGCGACTATTCCATTTCTCTAGTTTTGTGATACCCTCTTAACTGAATTCCTTTACTTTAGCTTAAGCCTTGATTGTGTCACCTACCCCAATGTTAAGTCTAAAGGACCAAAGGAGACTAAGCCTTTAGAGGAAAGAAAGAAAACTATATAATTGATTTTTATGTATTCAGTTTAACCAGCCAACTTCTGTGCTACACGGTGGGAAAACAAAGACATATGACACAGAAAAGTAACTATACTCCAGCATTATACATTTAATAACAAAAACATATGGTAGACACAAAGGTAGCATAGGTGAGGGAGTGACTAATTTCATGAGATGTGGGGAATGGGAGCCTAAGAAAAAATTTTGGCCAGGCGCAGTGGCTAGCGCCTGTAATCCCAGCACTTTGGGAGGCCGAGGTGGGCAGATCACTTGAGGTCAGGAGTTCGAGATCAGGCTGGCCAACATAGTGAAACCCCGTTGGTGGGGCGTGCCTGTAGTCCCAGCTACTGGGGAGGCTAAGGCAGGAGAATTGCTTGAACCCGGGAGGCGGAGGTTGCAGTGAGTCGAGATCGAGCCATTGCACTCCAGCCTGGGCGAAGAAGCTAGACTCTGTCTCAAAGAAACAAACAAAAAGTTTCAACCCAGAGTGAGGCCCATCTGAGGGGGCATTTGAAGCACCAACAGGAATGTAATAAAAGAAAGCCCCTGGCCGGGCGCAGTGGCTCACACCTGTAATTCCAGTACTTCGGGAGGCCAAGGCAGGTGGATCGCGAGGTCAAGAGATGAAGATCAGCCTGGCCAACATGGTGAAACCCCATCTCTACTAAAAATACAAAAATTAGCCAGGCGTAGTGGCGGGCGCCTATAGTCCCAGCCACTCAGGAGGCTGAGGCAGGAGAATGGCGTAAACCCGGGAGGCAGAGCTTGCAGTGAGCCGAGATCGCGCCACCGCACTCCAGCCTGGGCGACAGAGCGAGACTTTGTCTCAAAAAAAGAGAAAAGAAGTAGATACTACTAAGTGACTACAGAATGCTGATTGACAACACAGAAAAGAAACATAAGGAGGTGCAGAATTCCCTTTGTTTTTCTTTCTTTCTCTGTTTCTTTCTCTCTCATCTTTCTTCTTTTTCTCCCTTTCTTTCTCTTTCCACAGGTCCCATTCTATCACCCAGGTTGGAGTGTAGTGGCACTATCATTTAGTTCCCTGCAGCCTTAAACTCCAGGGCTCAAGCAATCTTCCTGCCTCAGCCTCCCTAGGAGCTGGGTGTACAGGTGTGGGCCACCACGTCTGGCTAATTTAAAATTTTTTTCTCGCTGGGCGCGGTGGCTCACGCCTGTAATCCCAGTACTTTGGGAGGCCGAGGCGGGCGGATCACGAGGTCAGGAGATGGAGACCATCCTGGCTAACGTGGTGAAACGCCATCTCTACTAAAAATACAAAAAAATTAGCCGGGCGTGGTAGCGGGCGCCTGTAGTCCCAGCTACTCAGGAGGCTGAGGCAGGAGAATGGCGTGAACCCGGGAGGCGGAGCTTGCAGTGAGCCGAGATCGCGCCACTGCACTCCAGCCTGGGCGGCAGAGCCAGACTCCGTCTCAAAAGCAAACAAAAAAATAAAAATAAAAATAAATAAAAATTAGGCCAGGCACAGTGGCTCACGCCTGTAATCCCAGCACTTTGGGAGGCTGAGGCGGGCGGGTCACGAAGTCAGGAGATCATGACTAGCCTGGCTAACACGGTGAAACCCCGTCTCTACTAAAAATACAGAAAATTAGCTGGGCATGGTGGCACACGCCTGTAATCCCAGCTACTGGGGAGGCTGAGGCAAGGTAATCGTTTGAACCCGGAGTCATAAACTATGACTATAAAAAGTCATAGTTTACATCTAGCCTCATTCCCCTCTCAAATCATATACCTGAATGTGAGCCAGGGACTTAGTGAAGTCATAAGATCTGTAGCTTTAGATTTATAAAAGTGGGGAATATACCGTACGTATGGCTTTGTGATCTGCTTTTATTATTTATTTTTTGAGATAGGGTCTTGCTCTGTCATGCAGGGTTCAAAATCGTTTGAAATCGTTTGCGGTGAGCCGAGATTGCGCCACTGCACTCCAGCCTGGGAGACAGAGCGAGACTCCCTCTCAGAATAAAAAACAAAAATTTCTAGAGAGGGGTCTGGATATGTTACCCAAGCTAGTTTCCAACTCCCGGGCTCAAGCGATCCTCCTGCTTCCCAAAGTGCTGGGATTACAGGCATGAGCTGCTGTGCCTGGCCATTAGCTTAATTTTAAATTGGCAGCAAAGAGATTAGTTGAAAAATGGGGTGAAGAGGTAGAGAATTCCTTTTACTCAAATCATAAACATTACAGAAAAAAAAAAAAAAAGCCAGTCCTTTGTAATTCCCACTCCAGGAAAGACCAATGTTGTCATATTGGCATATATTCTTCCAGGTTATGTATTCATAACTAACATTGTTTTATATAGTAATGGAATCTCTCTGCATATACTGGAGGTGGTAGAGGAAAGTGGTGGAGTGTTCTGACTCTAGCAATCTGGTGTCACCTGAGCTGGAATGCAGGGTCCACCACTTCCTAGTTCCATCACCTTGGGAGGTTATCTTCACCTCAGTTTCCCCCTCTGCAAAATGGCACCATATCTGTACCAATTGCCAATTGAGATTTTAAATGGCTGAGAGTACATTTTTGTGCATGGGAAGGAACTCATAAAGCTGCTTGCATCTCAGTTGATATTTAATTTATTACGGAAGTAAATGTTAAGCCTAATTGTTATTAAACGTTTAACCACATTTCTGAAATTTATGTGTAAATCTATCAATTTATTTATTTATTTTTTTGAGACCGAGTTTTGCTCTTTTGTCCAGGCTGGAGTGAAGTGGTGTAATCTCAGCTCATTGCAACCTCCGCTCCCGGGGTTCAAGTGATTCTCCTGCCTCAGCCTCTCCAGTAGCTGGGATTACAGGCACCCGCCACCACACCTAATTTTAGAGACAGGGATTTGCCATGTTGGCCAGGCTGGTCTCGAACTCCTGACTTCAGGTGATCCACCCGCCTTGGCTCCCAAAGTGTTAGGATTACAGGCGTGAGCCAGGGCGCCTGGCCTATCAATTCATTTTAAAACAAAACACTTTCACTTGTGCTTTGATTAATGTTCAGTGAGCTTATTAATTTGACATATTAAATTTCCCATTTAAACACTATTTATAAAGATAATAGAATTTTCTTAAGCATTGTAAAGTTATAAAAGCATACAGATTTAACAAATCAAATTCTCTTACATATTAAGACAGTTTATAAACTTCATTTATTAAATTCCCTTAAATATGTCAAATCCACACATTGCTGTAACTGATGGTCCCAGGTGCTTCATGCCTGTACCAAAGCAGATTGATACTGTACTCTGTAAATCACCTTGCCCCATTCTCAGCCCAGTCCTGAGCACTTATAGACTGAGTATTCCTGTAGGAGTCCTCCTGAGCACTGAAAGGGCATTGGTTAGGAGCATAATAAATAATATTTAAAGAGATGATGAACAGCCTGAATAGAATTCCTCACACAGGGCAGAGAAGGCCATTCCAGGCAGTGAAAATCATACAACCCGAGTTACTGAATTGCTTTGGGAAAAGTCATAGTTTACATCTAGCCTCATTCCCCTCTCAAATCATGTACCTGAATGTGAGCCAGGGACTTAGTGAAGTCAAAAGATCTGTAGCTTTAGATTTATAAAAGTGGGGAATATACCATACGTATGGCTTTGTGATCTGCTTTTATTATTTATTTTTTGAGATAGGGTCTTGCTCTGTCATCCAGGCTGGAGTGCAGTGGCATAATCTCAGATCACTGCAACCTCCTCCTCCTGGGTTAAAACAATTCTCCTGCCTCAGCCTCCTAGTAGCTGAGACTATAGGCGTGTGCCACCACACCCGGCTAATTTTATGTATTTTTGGTAGAGATGGGTTTCACCATGTTGGCCAGGCTGGTCTCGAACTCCTGACCTCAAGTGATCTGCCCACCTCAGCCTCCCGAAGTGTTAGGATTACAGGTGTGAGCCACATCATGCCCGACCTGTAATCTGTTTTTATTTTTATACATTTTAAAACAAGTAAGCACCTTTTTACATCAATAGACTTCTATATTGTTGTTAATGGCTGAATACTTTATATGAATCTACAACAATTTTTTTTTCCTTTTTAAGGAACATTTAATAATGTTCCTTATTATTGAACATTTAGATTATTTGACAGAAAACACAAAGAATATTCTTGTAGCTGAATTTTTGCTTGCATCCTTAACCATTTTTCCAGGATAAATCCCCAGAAGTGGAATCACTGGGTCAACAGATAAATACATTTTTAGAGCTTAGGTTCATATTACAAATTACTCTCCAGAAAGATTGCTCCTTTTTTTTTTTTTTTTTTTTTTTTGGAGATGGAGTTTCACTTTTGTTGCCCAGCCTGGAGTGCAATGGCATGATTTTGGCTCACTGCAACCTTCGCCTTCTGGGTTCAAGCAATTCTCCCGTCTCAGCCTCCCTAGTAGTTGGGATTACAGGCGCCTGCCACCACGCCTGGCTAATTTTTATATTTTTAGTAGAGACAGGTTTCACCATGTTGGGCAGGCTGGTCTTGAACTCCTGACCTCAGGTGATCCACCCACCTCAGTCTCCCAAAGTACTGAGATTACGGGTGTGAGACACCACACGCCTGGCCAGATTGCTCCAATTTATACTGCCAGCAACAGAGTGTGAGAAAGCACTATTTGTGCTATTTAAACACGGTTCCGTTGTTCACAGTTTAAGGCCTTTGGCTGTAGATTTTAAATACTGTATTTATTTTTCTGATTACAGTAAATATGGATTATACAAATTCAAATATTAACAAATATATGGCTAGGCGTGGTGGCTCACACCTGTAATCCTAGCACTTTGGGAAGCCGAGGCAGGAGAATCACTTGAGCCTAGGAGTTTGGGAACAGCCTGAGACATACCAGTCTCTGCAAAAAATAAAAAATAGCTGGGCATGGTGGTGTGAGCCTGTAGTCCCAGCCACTTGGGAGGTGGAGGTGGGAGGATTGCTTGAGCCTGGTAGGTCAAGGCTATAGTAAGCTGTGATTGTCCCACTGCACTCTAGCCCAGGTAGCAGAGTAAGACACTGTCTCAAAAAATATATAAATAGAGAAAAATAAAAATTATTCTACAAAACCATATGCTAATACTTCTTAACTTCTTTTTTCAATTAAACATACATCTTGGACATCTTTTTATGTCAGTATAGTTAGATCTATCTCATTTTTTTTCTCCTTCCTTCCTCCCTACTATCTTTCTACTGAGTCAGCAGTATGCCAGAACCTTCTTGTACAGGCTTGAGAGAGCCAAATATGCACATCTCTTTAAAACTTCAAGTAACATCACCTTACCTTGGTAGCTCAAAATGGACCATGGCACCAGGCATGATGGCTCATGCCTGTAATCTCAACACTTTGGGAGGCTGAAGTGGGAGGATCACTTGAAACAGTCTGGGCATAGTGAGACATGGTCTCTTAAGTAAATAAATAGGGCCGTGGTGAGAGAACATGTACCCTGAAAATTGTCAAACACTATAAATCAAAGTTTTGTTTTTGGACAACTTACCGGCGCTCCCACTGGCTAATTATTATTTATTTATTTATTTTTGAGACGGAGTTTCACTCTTGTCACCGAGGCTGGAGGGCAGTGGCACGATCTTGGCTCACTGCAACCTACACCTCCCAGGCTTTAGCGATTTTCCTATCTCAGGTTCCAGAGTAGCTGGGTTTACAGGCGCCCACCACCACGCCCAGCTAATTTTTTGTATTTTTAGTAGACACGTGGTTTCATCATGTTGGGCAGGCTGGTCTTGAACTCCTGACCTCAGTGATCCACCCGCCTCGGCCTCCCAAAGTGCAGGGATTACAGGTGTGAGCCACCATGCCCAACTGGCTAATTGTTTTTTTTTTTTTTTTTTTTTTTTTTTTGAGACGGAGTCTTGCTCTGTCCCCCAGGCTGGAGTGCAGTGGCCGGATCTCAGCTCACTGCAAGCTCCGCCTCCCGGGTTCCCGCCATTCTCCTGCCTCAGCCTCCCGAGTAGCTGGGACTACAGGCACCCGCCACCTCGCCCGGCTAGTTTTTTGTAATTTTTAGTAGAGACGGGGTTTCACCGTGTTAGCCAGGATGGTCTCGATCTCCTGACCTCGTGATCCGCCCGTCTCGGCCTCCCAAAGTGCTGGGATTACAGGCTTGAGCCACCGCGCCCGGCCGGCTAATTGTTAATATTAATACTATTCTGTTGAATGGGAGTACCATAATTTATTTATCCAGCCCCCATATTGGAAAATTGAATTGTCTCTAATTTTTTTTAATTATAAATTTTTTTTTTTTTTTTTAAACAGAGTCTCACTCTATTGCCTAGGCTGGAGTATAGTGGCACAATCTCAGCTCACTGCAACTTCCACCTCCTGGTTCAAGAGAGTCTCCTGCCTCAGCCTCTCAAGTAGCTGGGATTACAGGCATGTGCGACCACATCTAGTTAATTTTTTTGTTTTTAGTAGGACAGCGTTTCACCATGTTTGCCAGGCTGTTCTTGAACTCCTGACCTCCAGTGATCCACCCGTCTCAGCCTCCCAAAGTGCTGGGATTACAGGTGTGAGCCACTGCACCTGGCCTAAAATTACAAAGAGTACTTCAATGAACATCTTTGTGCATATATTTTTTTATACTTCTGTGGATGTGAGTGTTTTCATAGAATGTATTCCTAGAAGTAAAATTACTAGGTCAAAGGGAAAGAGTATTTTTAAATATAGCAGATACTAAAAAGCCTTCTAATAAAGTTTTACCATTGTATATTTCTGCCTAGAGTGTATGAATACATATTTCCCCTGTGAGTTTGTAATTAAGTTAAACTCAATTGGAAACATATGTCAAATTCCATTTCTTTCAAGGAATGGTAGGACTTTCAGCAAATGAGTATCATCTATTTACTATCCTTTGATCACACATTCAAGACCAATCATTATGAATGTTAAAAGAAAACTGCACAACAGACCCATAGGGAAAATGAATGTCTTGACTGGCAGCTTGTCAGAGACAGATGTTTTCATAACTGAGTTCATTTCAGTCTCCAAAGTAAATAGGTTTTTTTCTAGTAAATAAGCAACCAATAAATATTTAATTAATAAATGAAAGTTTAAAGCTTTGGGGAACAACCTTGTATGGAACTCCTTCACGACACTGTGCAATATTTTCTCAGAATGGATTCCCAGAGATGATATTACTATGTCTAAAAGTACAAAACATTTTGGGCTCTTAATACAGATCGCGAAATTTCCCTCCAAAAAGTTATACCATTTATACTTTCCTTGAGATTTGTCTGCCTGCACTATCTTTGAAAAGCAAATTAATTTGATAGTTGAAATGTCATCTCTATTTTACTTGCAGGTATTATTTACTAATGAGGTTGGACATTTTTGGTGCCTTTATTGCCAATTTGTTTTTTATCTATTTGTTCTTAGCTCAGTTGTATAGTTGTGTAACACGATTTTTCTTATTGACTGTTAACTATGTACACATTATTACCTTTTTGATATATTTGTGACTGATATGGTTTCCTAAGTTGTTGTGGTCATTGTTCTCTTTTCCTGCTGCTTTCTGGCACATTACTATGCATTTTTCAGTAGGTGCATTTGTTTACTTGGTTGTCTTTTAGGCGATACTACAGCTAACTTCAGTTTTCTTGGCCCCTATTTCTCCTCTCCTGGCCCACTTAGAGCTGCTGATAAAACTTTATTTACTTACAAAAAAATCAGGCAGTTGGCCCATAGGCCATGGTTTGTTGATTTGATTTTTCAGAATATTACATTAATATACCATTAATCTTGGCTGGGCTCAGTGGCTCATGCCTGTAATCTCAGCACTTTGGGAGGCTAAGATGGGAGGATCACTTGAGCCTAGGCGTTCAAGACCAGCCTGGGCAACATGGCAAAACCACATCTGTACAAAAAGTACAACAATTAGCTGGGTGTGGTGGTGTGCGCCTGTAGGCCAGCTACTCAGGAGGCTGAGGTGGGAGGATTGCCTGAGCCCAGGAGGCGGAGGCTGTAGTGAGCTGAGATTGTGCCACTGCACTCCAGCCTAGGTGACAGAATTTGACCCTGTCTCAAAATAAATAAATAAATAAATAAATAAATAAATAAATAAATAAATATCACTTATCTTGATTACTAAAATTTGGGGTGTCTCCTTAAATTTTGTGCTTTTCTCACCTCACTCTAGTCCTGTTCCTGCCTGAGGCCCCAGAATGCTTTATACCCAAGTCCATGCAAGTTATGAGGCTTCTGCTATGTTCAGTTAGGTGGGGCATCCTGAAAAAAAAGTTTATCAAAGCATTTCCAGCTTTAACTAAGGCACAGAATTATGTGAATTTGCTAGTTGCTTAATATTTTTCTGCTCTCCTGAGATGGTTTGTCTGAGGATGGTTTGTCTGACAAGCCTGGGGCACAAAGTGAGATGCTATCTCTATAAAAAATTAGCTGGGTGTGGTGGTGCACACCTGTAGTCTTAGCTAGCTGGTAGTCTGAAGCCAGAGGATTGCTTAAGCCAAGGAGTTGGAAGCTGGGAGCTATGATTGCACTGTGGCACTCCAGCCTGGGTGACAGGCTATAAATAAATAAATGGCGATAGTTTGTAATAAAGTTCATAATTGAAATGATAAAAATCATATTTAATAGTTTTTTGGCATAATGTATATTAAAATGTGAAACATGATAAACATAGGTTATATACATTTTATTTCATTTCTTTTTTTTTTTTTTTAAGAGGGAGTCTTGCTCTGTTGCCCAGGCTGGAGTACAGTGGCATGATCTTGGCTCACTGCAACCTCCGCCTCCCGGGTTCAAGCGATTCTCCCTGTCTCACCCTCTTGAGTAGCTGGGACTGCAGGTGCCCACCACTATGCCAATTTTTGTATTTTTAGTAGAGACAGGGTTTCTCCATGTTAAGGCTGTTCTCGAACTCCTGACCTCAGGTGATCCACCTGCCTTGGTCTCCCGAAGTGCTGGGATTAAAGGCATGAGCCAATGCACCCAGCCAGTTTTATTTCTTATTACTTTTGGGGTGCAGTATTAATAATCATGATCATGTTCTTCAAAATAATAAGCAGAGCTGAGCATGGTGTCATGCCTGTCATCCCAGCTACTTGGGAGGCTGAGGGAGTAGGATTGCTTGAGGCCAGGGGTTCAAGAGCAGCCTAGCCAACATAGTGAAACCCTGTTGCTACAAAAAAAAAAAAAGCACTGCTTTGTATTTCTACAGATAATTTACACTTACCAGATATGTCAGCAGCGATTCTTTGGAAAGGAAATAAAACCAGGGGATTCTAGTAAATTCTCACTGGATACTGTTTAAATATGTTGGCCTAAATTACCATTTATATTTAAGAGATGTTTGCCCTGATTAATATGCAAAAGAACAGTTGTCCTTCAGTCAAAATGCAGATTTGAACTGCTTTATGGTAAAACACTGTGTTAGTTTCCTATTGCTGCTAGAACAAATTACCAGAAACTTAGTGACTTAAACACAACACAGGCGTATCATCTTACAGTTCTGGAGTCAGAAACCCAAAGTGGTCTTGCTAGGCTGAGATCAGGATGTCAGTAGCGGCCTGCATACCTTTCAGGAGACTCTGGGGGTGAATCCGTTTCCTTGCATTTCCCAGGTTCCAGAGGCTGCCTCCATTCCTTGGCTCAAGGTCTCTTCCTCTGGCATTCCTCTCCACCCTAACCCCTGCTTTTGTTGTCATATCTCCCTGGACTCTGACTCTCCTGCCTCCCTCTTTCACTTATAAAAATGCTTGTTATTACATTGGGCCCACCTGGAAGATCCAGAGTCATTTCCCCATCTCAAGATCCTTAACTTAATCCCATCTGCAAACTCCCTTTTGCCATGTAAGGTGACATATTCACAGATTTCAGGAATTAGAACATGAACATTTTCAGTCATTATTCTGTCTGTTGTGGACGCTATTTCTGAAATTCCTAATAATGAAACCAAAGTTGGTATTATATCTCTGCAAAGGGATGGAGAAAGCATTCTTATTTCACTGTACTTTAGACCTTGGCCAAAAGCTAACAGCATTTGAAGACAAACTCTTTAGCTACTTGTTTTCTTAGAATTTGGGAAGTTTTGAAATCTAAAGGGTTCTGAATACCGTCTAAGATTTCACCCTATATAATACATAATCTCATCTATCTATGCTATGCTAGATCCCGATTAACTTTAACCAGGATCACACCAGGTTCAAGAGGCTGAAGAAGAGACCCAGCGCCAGCAAACAAGACATAGGATTTTATTTGGAAGAACTTACATACAGGGACAGTCAAGCGGTGGCTGGCTGGACAGAAGAACTGCAACCACTTGCAAAAGGCATGCAGTGTATGTAGCACCCTCACTCAGCACCCTCCCCCCAGCAACCTCCACGTGCCAAACCTCATTTCTTTCTTTCCTTTTTTTTTTTTTTTTTTGAGACAGAGTCTCCCTCTATTGCCCAGGTGGGAGTGCAGTGGCACGATCTCGGCTCACTGCAACCTCTGCTTCCTGGGTTCAAGCAATTCTCCTGCCTCAGCCTCCCAAGTAGCTGGGATAACAAGCACCTGCCACCACACCTGGCTAATTTTTGTAGTTTTAGTAGAGATGGGGTTTCACCATATTGGTTAGGCTGGTCTTGAACTTTTGACCTCAAGTGATCTACCCTCCTCGGCCTCCCCAAGTGCCAGGATTATAGGCGTGAACCATTGCACCCAGCCGGCAATGCTCATTTCTTAAGTTATTGCTGCTGCCAGGTGCATCTGCCATTCAGGGTATGCTTAAGTTAAATTATTGCTGTCAGGTGCATCTGCCAGAAGGGTCATTCTCAGGGTATGCGCAAGTTAAGTTATTACTGTCAGGTGTATCTGCCCTACAATCCAGAACATGGCAACACTGCTAAAGCCTTGGATGTGCCTGCACACACACATGAGCTGTCCTGAGTGGCCAAAACAGCTGACAAAAAGGTATTGAGATCCTGTGTTTCACTCGTAGGAAAACCTTAGACCACACAGTGATTCCACCTCTTCACATGTAGTTCTAATAGTTTCACGCTTGACATACAGTTCTAATAAGCTTGGTTATCAGATTTTCAATCCTTGGCTGACTTGAAGTAGAAAATCAGGAAGCCAAGAAGGGAAGCTCTAGGCAGATAAATTGACAGACCTAAAAAGACTTGAGGAAACATCTTCTAGTCAATAATGTGCCTTATTTATATGATATAGTCAAGTGCAATAAACATATACTAAATCTGTGCATTTAAGTCAAAAAAAGAAGGTGGGAAAGAAGAGGTACTTTAAGTAAAATCTACAATTCTCAAACCTTTGACCAACCACTACCTCTCTGAGCTTTTACTTATTCATATAAAAAAAGAAACATTTAGATAATTTAATGTTTAGGCTCCTGTTTACTGTAGAATTCTATGATTTTAGGTGACAACAAATAGCTTGCCAGCAAGCAATCAGGAGTATTGTGATATGGACTTTTTTTTTTTTGAGACAGGGTCTCATTCTGTTGCCCAGGCTGGAGTGCACTGGTGCGATCACGGCTCACTGCAGCCTCGACCTCCTGGGCTCAGGTGACGATCCTCCCATCTCAGCTTCCTGGGTAGATGGGACTGCAGGTCCAATTTTTAACATGGCTGGCTAATTTTAAAAATTTTTTGTAGAGACAGGATCTTGCCATGTTGCCCAGGCTGGTCTTGAACTCCTGCGCTCAAGTGATCCTCCCGCCTGGTTCTCTCACAATGTTGGGATTATAGGCATGAGCCACTGAGCCTGGCCTTTGTACTATTTCTTGAAAATTATATTTGCTACTACCACCACTACTACTCTAGTGCTTTACCAGCACTTAAATACCTCCGATGTCTGGGACAATTAGGAGTGAGGCAGACAGGGTAAGCACTTCAGTCGTGTCAGAGGCATCGTTTTTCATAATCAGAACAATAATGAATATTTATGATGATTTAATCTAAACAGCAATTAATAAACAGCTCTTGTGTGCCAGGCACTGTATCAGGTACTAAGTCTTCATGAGAAATAAATTTATTTTTATATGTTTCAGGAGACAGGTGGAAAGCAATTTGGCAGTAACCACATTAAAACTTTTAAAATATGTAAATATTTTGATCCAGAATTCTCCCTCCCAGAAGTTGTCCAAGTTTTTGCTGGACGAGTGCAAGTGCCCAAAGATATCTTTCAAAGATGCTTACTTCTGCGTTGTTTGTAACAGTGAAACACTGGAAATGACCGAAACATCCAACAATAGAATGAGACCTATATACACTAACATGAAAAGATGCCCAACATATACTGCTACATGACTGAAGAAAGTTGTAAGACTGTATTTCTTATTTTGTTGATATATATAGATATGAGTATTTGTATACAATATCTGGAGGCATATACAACAATTTTTTTCTTTTTTCTTTTTTTTTTTCTTTTCTTTTGAGACAGGTTTGTTGCCTGGGCTGGAGTGCAGTGGTGCAATCTCAGCTCACTGCAACCTCTGCCTCCTGGGCTCAAGCGATCCTCCCACGTCAGTCTCCCAAGTAGCTGGGATTACAGGTGCATGCCTGGCTAATTTTTGCATTTTTAGTAGAGATGGGGTTTTACCATATTGCCCAGGCTGGCCTCAAACTCCTGGACTCAAACGATCCCTCCGCCTCAGCCTCTTACAGTACTGGGATGACAGGTGTGAGCCACCCCAGTGGCCAACAAACTATTAACAAGGGGCAGGATTATGGAGACTTTTCTATTTTTTTAATGTTCATTTAAAAGTAATAAACACATTACACAAGAAAAATAATGAAGGTAATAACAAAAAGAATAACACAAAATGAAAGGCAAGAAATTAAATAATACATTTTACAAATATTTTCATGGGGAAGTATTGAAAATTTATTGAAAACAACATGTTTTCCAAGAATTTAGAATGGATAAGTTGTTCCACCTGCAGTTTTCTGATTGTGTAGCTGGATGCTGCGATCTTTCACTCAGTTATCCCCTCTTCATTCTGGTTGATTTCCAGCTTTCAATAAAGCTTTTCACCTGACACAGGATAATAGTGACTACATGTGTGCTGGTTTGTTTACTGTGAGTCTCTCAGAGGAAATCATGTGCATCTGTCTGTTTACTTTTCCGTGGAACCTAGAAGGTCACCTCTAAAAATAATCTTGCTCAGGGTTAGAGCTTCTGTGACACAGAGGTACATACCTCACATGCTCTCCACAGTTAGTGCCCTAAGTCAGGCATATCCAGTTCCCAAATGACTCAGATCAGAGAAGGAGGGGAAGGCAGCTGCCAGCTTAGATGTCCAGCAACTGATTTCATTTAAGAACAGATACAGAGGAAGCCCTTTACAAAATGGGACACACTCATGGTCGCCTTTCTAGATCAGTGATGTTGAACTTTTAAATATGTTTATTGGCTTTTTGTATTTCTTTTGTGAATTTCCAAAGGAAATATTAAGAGAATTTCTGAACCAGAGCCCATGCTATGGCCATTTGACTTCGCAGTAGACACATCTGGGTGCCTATTCACTACCTCCTTTGGCCCTGAAGCTCTTGTTGAAATAGGTGGGCCTGAGGAACTGTGTTTGTGCCTGAGGAACACTCTCCATTTGCCCCTGATGTCTGCCTCACTCTTCCCAGATTGAACCTTTTATTATCCCATGCTGGGCTGGGACCTCATTATGGAAGGCCTTGAAAGCCAGCCTGCGGAGGTTGAAGAAGGGAGTAGGATGATGAGAGTTCTGCTGTAAGAGATTAACCCAGCATCAGTGTAAGAGACTTGACAGGGAAAAGTGGGTAGGGCAAGAGATCAGTTAGAAGTCTTTTATTGGCTGGGTGCAATGGTTCACACCTGTAATCCCAGCACTTTGGGAGGCCAAGGCAGGCGAATCACCTGAGGTCAGGAGTTCAAGACTAGCCTGGCCAACATGACGAAACCCTGTCTCTATTAAAAATACAAAAATTAGCTGGGTGAGGTGGCAGGCATCTATAATCCCAGCTACTCGGGAGGCTGAGGCAGGAGAATCACTTGAACCCAGGAGGCAAAGTTTGCAGTGAGCCAAGAGCCCTTGCACTCCAGCCTGGGTTACAGAGCAAGACTCCGTCTCAAAACAAACAAACAAACAAGAAGTCTTTTGTCAGCTGCTCTGCCTATGGAGTAGCCATTCTTTTATTCCTTTACTTTCCTAATAAACTTGCCTTCACTAAAAAAAAAAACAAAAAAAACAAAACAACACAAAACAAAAAACAAGGCCGTTGTCCAAGTCAGAAATAATGAAAGCCTGAACTAAAGCCATGAGCAGGAGAGAAGTGAATAGAAAGAGAGAAATTGAAGAAGCAAATCTATGAAATTGTATAGCTGATTGGGTCCAGGATGCAAAGGAGTTCCATAGGTCTCAGAAGATTCCTCGATGTGTGCTAGGAAACTGTGTGCTGCTGTGGAGGAGGTATCCCACACTGGGCGCTACCTCGTCCTCTGATGCCTCTTCGGGGATCTCACGCCAACAACTGTTTTGTCATCTATCTTCAATTATTTACTGCCATTGATTCCTTCCCATTAAGCCTATTTAAGAATCTCCACATTTTAGAAATAAAATAAACCAAACCAAACCATACCAAAACAAACTTTCTCTCTTTAGAGGAAGAATAGACTATTAATGTCCTTATCGTAGAAGTAGGGAGTCAAGAGACACTATCTATGATAAATAGAATGAAAAAGCCATTGTAAGAAGGTTGCAAAGAGGGCCAGTGGAGAGATTGAGAATGGTGATGCAACCACTTTGGAGGAGAGGGGAACGAAAGGAGTGTAAGTGAACTAAATTCTCATCCAGCATATCAGGAAGTTAATAGAGAATGTCTAAGGCTGATAAATCAAAAAATAGTTAGGCCGGGGTAAATTAGTGATCTGGAGGTTACTACAACACAGAAGCAGTTCAAAGTGCTTGCCTCTTCAGGGTGGCTCAGGACTGTTGCTTTTTTGAACCATTTGCACATATTTCTTTGATGAAATTTTTAAAGCATTTTTTCCCTGTTTTTTAACATGTCAAAAAGAGCCTTTATTACTTTGATAGTAACCTCTTATGCTTCCTTGCCAGATGCTTTTGTAGCAGGTGCCCCCTGGGCTGGCACTTTTTGACCCTTCTGAGCTTTCGGAAGAGGTGCTGCCTTTTGGCCTGTGGCTTTCTGGGCAGGAATCTTCTGGGCTGGAGCCTTCTTGCCTGTAGTGATCATCTTTTTTGCTGGAACTTCAGCAGCAGGTGCTTTTCTGGTAGAAGCTTTCAGGAGAGCTGCCTTTCGAAGCTTCCTAAACTCATTTCCTTTCTTTTCTTTACTTTTCTCTTTCTTTCCTTTATTTTTGAGACAGAGTCTCGCTCTTGTTGCCCAGGCTGGAGTGCAGTGGCACAATCTCGGCTCACTGCAACCTCTGCCTCCTGGGTTCAAGCGATTCTCCTGCCTTAGCCTCCCAAGTAGCTGGGATTACAGGCACGCGCCACCACGCCCAGCAAATTTTTGTATTTTTAGTAGAGACAGGGTTTCACCATGTTGGCCAGGCTGGTCTCAAACTACTGACCTCAAGTGATCCACCCACCTTGGCCTCCCAAAGTGCTGGGTTTACAGGTGTGAGCCAACACGCTTGGTCCTGGATTTGGGTTTCTTCCTCTTCTGAGTCTTGTCTTTTCCAGGTGTAAACTGGAGACCATTATTCCTTCCTCTCAGAGTCATTGTGAAGGTTAAATGAAGTTCTTGGCAAAGGAAGGGCACACAGGCACTTGTAGCTACTTGTGTGTTCTCTTCCCCCACTCACAGCAAGTGAGAACCTGAGTGGTTTGAAGGGAATAAGGATGAATTCAGAGGTGGGTCATGCAGAAGGCGAGACCAGTGGGGAGCTGTGAATTGGGCCTGATGTGGGAGCTGGAGGTGCAGGTTTGTGAGTTGTCAGTTTAGGGGCCCTGAGCTGAGGCCTTGGAGTAAATGAGATTGCCCAAGTGAGACTGTGGCTTGGAGAAGGCTCAGGCCTAGGGAGCAGTAAAAAGATCGGCCTTCGAAAAGGCAGGAGGAGGAAGGGTCTGTAGGGTGGCAGAGGCAGCCAGGATGAGGAGGGGGAGAAATAACAGCTCACACACTGCCAAGAGGTGGAGGAGAAAGTACCCGTGGGTTTGGACTGAATGAGGTCATTGATGTCCTTGGAAAGAGGGTGTTGGTGATAGTTTGGTGTGTTTAATCATTTGTTCTAGGTCACAGAAAACAGAGGGTGCCGTACAGGACTGAGAGTTCCAGAGCAAAAGCCATCTGAACTGATAAGCAGGGAAGAAAGAGCTGAAGAGAGCAGCAGCACAAATGCCCTGTAAAATAACAACCACAGGGCTCACAGGGGCACCCCGGTACCCACACACCAGGCCCTCCCCAGTCCCTCCCCACCCCCACTGACTCCTGATCCCTCCCGGGGATACCAAGGAATAACCCAGCCCGGGTGGCAGGAGGATGCTGGGGAGGGATCTACAAAAGCATATACAGAAGAGTTTGGGGTTTTTGTCTGATAATAACTACCTTTCATTATTTTCTGTGTCAGGCATTGTGCTAATGCCTTATACTCATTACCTCATGCACTCCTCACAACTTCCTTTAAAATATTATCATCTGTTTACTAATGAGAAACCCAAGGCTCAGAGAAGTTAATTAGCCTGTTGGAAGTCAAATAACTGGTACGTGATGAGCTGAGATGAACCTGGGATCTCTGACTCCAGAGCCCCTGCTCTTAACTACTTTGCTGGGGAGGTCGTTGGGGAATGGGTGGAGGAAAGGCTTCAGGAACTTTAGTCTGGGAGTCCAGGGAGAGGCATGGGAAGACCTCTGGGAAGTTGAGGACCCTATTTGTTTACATAACTCACTTCCGACTCTGCAGGACCAAGGCTGGAACCATCTAGTGTGGCACAGTCCCAAAGCACTTTTTGTGCTGTTGGAATGTTCCCTGTGCTGTCTGACATGGTGCCACTAGCCACTGGGGCCACTGAGAACTTGAAATGTGTCTGCTGTGACCAACGAATGGAAGTTTTAATTGTGTGCCTCCTAGCACTTTGGGAGGGATTTGTGCATTTTAATTAGTTTAAATTTAAATTTGAAAACTGATACTGGATTCAGTTATTGGAAAAATTTAAGTATATTTTGAACAACTTGCTGTATGAAACTAATTTTTCAGTTTTCAATTTTATGAAGTCTAGATACAGATAAAGTATTTCTCTTCTTTTCTTTTTTTTTCTTTTTTTTTTTTGAGACAGTCTTGCTCTGTTGCCCAGGCTGGAGTGCAATGGCATGACCTCGGCTCACTGCAACCTCTGCCTCCCAGGTTCAAGTGATTCTCCTGCCTTAGCCTCTCAAGTAGCTGGGATTACAGGCGCCTGCCCCCATGCCTGGCTAATTTTTGTATTTTTAGTAGAGGTGGGGTTTCACCCTGTTGGCCAGCCTGGTCTCGAACTCCTGACATCAAGTGATCCACCCACCTCAGCCTTCCAAAGTGCTGAGATTACAGTCGTGAGCCGCTGCACCTGGCCAGATCAAGTATTTCTGATGAGAATTTAGCATCTAAATTGAGATTTGCCATAAGTGTAAGATAATTAGTGTTCAAAGACTTATATTAAAAAAGAACATCAAATAGCTCACTAATGATTTTTAATTGACCACCTGTTGAAATATTTTTGATATGCTGCATTAAGTAAACATGTTATTAAAATTAGCTTTACTTCTTTTTAGAAAAAAATGTTTAAATATGGCTATCAGAAACATTTTAATGAAATACATGGTTCGCATTATATTCTTTTGGATGTTCTTGACCTAGAGGCCGAGTCCTGGTACTAACAGAAGTTCCACTTAGTGGTAGGGTTGGAGAGGCCTTTCCCACCTTTTACTACTCTGTTTTTTTTTTTTTTTTTTTTGAGACAGAGTCTAGCTCTGTCCCCCAGGCTGGAGTAAAGTGGTGTAATCTTGGCTGACTACAACCTCCACCTCCAGAGCTCAAGCAGTCCTCTCACCTCAGCCTCCCCAGTAGCTGGGACCGCAGGTGTGACCCACCATGCCTGGCCAATTTTTGTAGTTTTTGTAGAGATGGAGTTTCACCATGTTTCTCAGGCTAGTCTTGAACTCCTGGCCTGAAGTGATCCTCCCACCTTGGCCTCCCAAAGTGCTGGGATTACAGGCATGAACCACCTTGACTGGCCTCAGAGATTAATTTTAAAAGAGAGCAGAGGTCATGTGGATGCTTCACATAAAGGAGTGACTACTGACATTGGACTCCAGGCCTCTGGGAGGGAAGGATTTGGCCTTCCAGGAGTGTCTATTGAGAGCTATCTATTGGTAGGTACCCCTGATATCCTTACTTCTTAGATTTCTAGGATTGTCCCAATGTATATGTTCTGACCATGTAAGTACTCATACTTGTCCAATCTTGAATCCCAGTTTAAGCTTCCAAAATATGCGTATGTAGGGAATGATCAGTTCTGCTTCTGTATTATGCTGCCCTCCTTATTCCTTAAAATGGTCCTTCAACCCTCAGCCAAGGTTGTAGGACACCTGCAGCTGCAAACCTGTCCTGCTCATGCCACAAGACAGAGATGTCATCACTGGGTGAGAAACTAAAACACTGAAGATGGCACTTTCCAAAGTTTCTGCTCTCCGAAGTCCCCATTATAAGGTCATGTGCTAAAATACCTTATGTAGTAGCCTTGATTCTAGAGAAATTAGCCTCAGTCTCTTTATATGTAAATTGGGAGAAATTACAGAGAGAGAAGAGACTCATATTGTTGCTTGGAGGACTAAATGAATTCATATATGTAAAGTGCTTAGCCCATTATTTAGAACATAATAAACCATCAACTCACTCTATATTAACTATTAATATAAAATAGGTATAGGAGACTTCTAAATGTGTGTCGGAACTTATTTGGTCACACGCGATAGACAGCTGATTCTAATTAGAATGTTTATTGGAAACATACCAGACTATCTTACCCAATATTAGAAAAGGTTAGAACAATCAAACCCAGGAGAGCTGGGTACAGCTGCACCTTAGAGCTCCAACACTACAGGCACTTTTTTTTTTTTTTTTTTTTTGAGACAGAGTTTTGTTCTTGTTGCCCAGGCTGGAGTGCAATGGTGCCATCTCAGCTC
>NC_037681.1:82389752-82451320 GCF_003255815.1 Theropithecus gelada
CACTTTTTTTTTTTTTTTTTTTTTGAGACAGAGTTTTGTTCTTGTTGCCCAGGCTGGAGTGCAATGGTGCCATCTCAGCTCACTGCAACCTCCGCCTCCCGGGTTCAAGTGATTCCCCTGCCTCAGCCTCCCAAGTAGCTGGGATTACAGGTGCCTGCCACCATGCCCGACTAATTTTGTATTTTCAGTAGAGACAGGATTTCTCCATGTTGGTCAGGCTGGTCTCGAACTCCCGATCTCAGGTGATCCGCCCGCCTTGGCCTCCCAAAGTACCAGGATTACAGGCGTGAACCACTGCACCTGGCCACTATAGGCACTTTCTGTCTCCTCTCCGTGCATCTGTGTCTGTTGGTTTCTTTCTCATTCACTGCAGATGGGATTCCTCATGTGGCCAGAAATCAACTACTCCCAAGGCTATCTCTTGCAACTTCCTGTACTAGAGAGATGTTCTTCTCGACTATAGTTTAAAAAATAACAAAAGCCAGGGAAAGGACTATGAGTGGCCTAGCTTGGGCATTCATCCTTATACAAGTTCTACTTTGACCATGGGAACCAGGACATATAAAAGCATGATTGCTCCTGTTGGAATCCCGTGGTTGGGGTTGGAGATTTGGATAACAAGTTCCCAAATATAAGGGAGGGTGCTGAGTGGGCGCTTGCCACACTCAGTCATTGGCTGGCACTGCAGGAGTGGGGAAAAGCATGGCCTCAGCTCAAATACTGCAGCGGGTCCCAAAGGTGCTGCAACTGGAGGTTGTCAGCTGACCATTCTGCTTGCAGCTGATCATTCAGTTCTTTCTTGAAGGGAAATGCAAACAGTGCACCTCTCTGTGGTTGCCACGAGCCACCCCTTGTGGCCATTCATGAGAGCTCTGGGAGCTCTGCCCTCATGATCTAACCACCTCCCAAAGGCCCCACCCCCTAACACCATCACATTGGGGGTTAGGGTTTCAACATAGGAATCTGGGAGAACACAAACATTCAGCCCATAGCACCTGGATCCCCTGGTCAGATGCTATATTGTATGAGATTCCATGCCCGTGGATCAAGCACCCCATAAACCCCTGGATAGTGGTAATGGCCGCAGCTCTGAGGACAGAGAAAGCAAATCCGCATTCAAATCAGTGTCTGTTTATCTGAGAATGAAATCTGCCTCTCCAGGACAGAAGGGGCCCAATTAGTCAATGTATTGCGAGTGGGTATCCTCAAGGAATGGAGCTGCATCAGAGGCTGAACGTTGCTCTCTGTTGCTGCCGGGTTGGGTATTCGGAGGCAGCAATGGCAAAGTCAGATTTGGTCAGTGGAGTCCATGCTTTTGGGTCCACACGTAGCCTCTGTCTCTGCCACTGTGGCCACCCCTTCACCTGCCCATTGTGCCCGTTCCAATGACAAAGCTTGTACCTGTACATCAAGCTGACCCACCAATAAACCAAGCATAGGAGTTTCTTCCTCCATCAGTTGGTCGTGATGTTCCCCAGGGCCACGGGTGTGAGCTGAGGTAGGGACACTAGTGCCCTTGTCAGGCCCAGATGTCCCCAGTGAAGTTATGCTGGGATTACCCCGAATTATCGACCTGGCAGCCAGGAGAGGAAGTGGGCACAGCTTCTCAGGGGGACACCAGTTGCCTGGAGGGAAGAGGCCTCTGCGGTGTATTTCTGCACAGGGAGAGGTGGGCCACCTATGCACATTCTGGGGGTACCAGGGAGTCTGCAGATACGCCATCTTTCAGGTCATCCACCCAGATTTTCCCATCCTATGTTTCAGGGCCCCAGAAGTTCCCGACTGGGGCACAACAGACCTGTCTTGACTGAACATTCAGCCATTTTGGAGAACTTTGTCCCTGACTCTCAGATCCTGAGTTTGTTCCTTAGTTGTGGTAGCTCTTTCACCCTGTAAACTACTGAAGAGACCCTCTGGTTCTCATACTTAGCTGTAACTGTTGACTGCCCTCTATTTGCAATGCTTCCTCTGTAGCAGGGATCCCCAACTCCTGGGCCACGGACCCATGGGCTGCATAGAAGGAGGTGAATGGCAGGCGAGTTATCATTACCGCCAGCTCTGCCTCCTGTCAGGTCAGCAGCATTAGATGCTTACAGTAATGCAAACCCCAGTGTGAACCATGCATGCGAGGGATCTAGGTTGCGCACTCCTTATGAGAATCTAACCCCTGATGATCTTTCACTGTCTCCCATCACCCCAGATGGGACACCTAGTTGTAGGAAAACAAGCTCAGGGCTCCCACTGATTCTACATTATGGTGAGTTGTATAATTATTTCATTATATATTACAATGTAATAATAATAGAAATAAAGTGCCCAATAAATGTAATGCACTTGAATCATCCCAAAACCTTCCCCTACCCCACCCCAGTCTGTGCAAAAATGATCTTTCACAAAACTGGTCACTGGTGCCAAAAAGGTGGGGGACTGCTGTTCTGTAGGATGTCAATGCAGCTTTTGAGCAATCAGCTCACTCCATCGCTCCTGTGTGAGGTGCTTCCCCTCCCCCAGGCCCCCATGCTTTCCAGGGCTTGAATCCTATCACCAGCCAGCGTTTTCTCCACTGGGATGTCACTCTCAAGTCACTACTGATAGTATTTTTAGCAACTGGGCTAGCCCTTGTGACTGGGACTATCCCTGTCCACATACCACTTGGGATGTGGTTCTCCTTGCCAGCTGGGAGGCACGCAGTCCAGTTCCCAAACAAAGCTTGTTGTTTCTGATTGCCTTCAGGACCAACTGTGCTGATGGGTCCTTAGGAAGCAGACATCAAGGCAAAGTTAGAAGGGCAAGAGATTCATTGTGGGTAATTTCTGGTAAAGGACAAGAGGGAAAAGGAGCAGCAGTAGTCAGGGAAAGTCTCTAGGCTATGGTGCAGGTCTGACACCTGTGAAAGCAGAGGAGAAAGGACAGAGGGTTGAACAGGAAGAGCCTCAGGCTAAGGTGTAGCTCTGAGAAAATCCTAGAGGAGTGCCATGCTAGACTGTGCTCAGACACTGGCTGCGAGCTCTCTGGGAAGAAAATGGATATGGTGTGTAGGGACTAGATGGAGGCAGGAGAGGGTTTAGGGTAATGATCTGTTTCTTTTTTTTTTTTTTTTTTTGAGACGGAGTCTCGCTCTGTCACCCAGGCTGGAGTGCAGTGGCCGGATCTCAGCTCACTGCAAGCTCCGCCTCCCGGGTTTACGCCATTCTCCGGCCTCAGCCTCCCGAGTAGCTGGGACTACAGGCGCCCGCCACCTCGCCCGGCTAGTTTTTTTTTGTATTTCTTAATAGAGACGGGGTTTCACCGTGTTAGCCAGGATGGTCTCGATCTCCTGACCTCGTGATCCACCCGTCTCGGCCTCCCAAAGTGCTGGGATTACAGGCTTGAGCCACCGCGCCCGGCAATGATCTGTTTCTTAATCTGGGTTTTATGTGTGTGTTTATTTTATAAATTTTTATCAAGCTCATTTTTGGCATGTGAACTTTATGTATGCTATATTTCATTTTTTAAAAAAAGTCATGAATCTCTGCCTTTGGCTTCCAAATAGCCTTAATAAAGAACCTTAATTAGGATTTTGAAACCCAAACTCTAGGTGGGGATAGTCTTGTATTGAAAAAACAAATTCGTGGCCAGGCGTGGTGGCTCACTCCTGTAATACCAGCACTCTGGGAGGCTGAGGAGGGTGGATCACCTGAGGTTAGGAGTTCAAGACCCACCTGGCCAACATGGTGAAACCCTGTTTCTACTAAAAATACAAAAATTAGCTGGCCATTAGGTGGCACATGCCTGTATTCCCAGCTACTGGAGAGGCTGAGGCAGGAGAATCACTTGAACCCAGGAGGCAGAGGTTGCAGTGAGCCGAGATCGTGCCATTACACTCCAGCCTGGGTGACAGAGCAAGACTCCGTCTCAAAACAACAACAAAAAAACAAATTGGTGATGTACCCAAAGGGTCTTAGAAATATATAAGCCAATTTCTATGAGTTTATTATATGGAATAAACCACACAATGTATAAAGTCTTAAGTACAAAGATGTTCATTGTTACGTTGTTTATAGTAGTGAACATTTGGAAATATCATAAGTTTCCATCAGTACAGAAACTGCTGAATAAATCATGGGATGCAATACAGTGGGATACAATGAAACAGTTGAAAACAATGATGAGAATCTATATTTCATGACATGGGAGTATGTTCATGATATAACATGAATAAATGAAAAGAAAGCACAAATATATGCTTAATATGATCCATTTTACCAAAAATGTTTAAAAAGATGTTTTTATAGTTAGAAGAAAGACTGAGTATTCTACATAAAATATGAATAGTGCTTATATTTGGACAGTATATTAAAAATGATTGTTATTTTCTTTATCTTTTTAATGTTTAATGTTTCTTTTTTTATGATGATAATTTAATTCAGATGCTCTCTGACTTATGATGGGGTCATATCCTGAAAAACCCATCATATGTTGAAAATAAGTTGAAAATGCATTTAAGACACTTAACCTAGGCTGGATGCGGTGGCTCACGCCTGTAATCCCAGCACTTTAGGAGGCCGAGGGAGGCGGATCACGAGGCCAGGAGTTTGAGACCAGCCTGGCCAACATAGTGAAACCCTGTCTCTATTAAAAATACAAAAATTAGCCAGGTGTCATGGTGGGCGCCTGTAGTCCCAACTACTTGGGAGGCTGAGGCATGAGAATCACTTGAACTCGGGAGGTGGAGGTTGCAGTGAGCCAAGATCAGATCACTGTACTCCAGACTGGGTGACAGAGTGAAACTCCATCTCAAAAAAAAAAAAAAAAGAAAAGAAAAAAAAAAGACACCTAACTTCCTAAACATCATAAACCAGGTTATGCGATATTTTAGGGTAGGGAGTCAAAGCTTACTCATCCATGTCCACCATAGTCTTTCACATTACCTAGGATATGAGATAGAAGTTCCATTTGTATTAGTTGGCCAAAAAGGAATTAATTAATGAATAATAAATGAATGAAAAAATGAATGCTGGGTGAGTCATTGATATGACTATTGATATTTTAACCAGCTTACCCTTTTGTATTTAAGTAATATAGTGCCTTTCACTTAAAATACAACAGGGTAAACTGGTTAAAATATCAAGTCAAGACTTCATAAAACATTTTTTTTCCCTTGACTTATCATCGCTCTGAAAACCCCACTGGAGGATTTTCTTTCCACCCCTGCAACTCTGGGCTCCGCATGGCTGAAGGGCCTGGTAAGGAAGTGCATTCCTGCCAGGGGATGCAGTGAACTACAAGCTATGGCTGCCACCTTTGGAGTCCTTGGAGTGTCCTATGGATACTTTGGAGTCCTTGTGTCCAGGAGCCAGGAGACAAGCAGACCTCTTGGCAGAGGTCATTGTCCCTGATCAGCAGGTGGAGGCAGGGCTCCTGTTAAACACAGTGGGGATGAGTACAAGGTATTTGGAACCAGGGAGTAGTATGAGCTGGCTACAGAACTGGCAATGTCATTCGCAATCATGTTTCAGCTGCCATTTACAAGGTGACGATTCATGAATCCTTACCTCTTTCATGAGTTTCAGGCAAATATTTTAAACAACAAACTTGATGGTGACACCTGGATGTTACAAAGGGGCAACAATACGCAGTCACATTTGAACTCATTTTTTCTACTAGCCTGTTCCTCCTTCTCCTTCTGCTAATGCCACTCATGCCAGAATCTTAAGAGTCATCCTAGATTTTATGTTTTCCCTCTGTCTTCGCATTTGATTTGTTGCTAAATCTTGTTAGCTAAATCTTCCATAGCTTTGGAATCTGATTTTTCCTCTCCTCTGGTCTCCCTCCCTTCAGCCACATTTCCTTACCATCCATCTTTATTATCATTCTCAAATTGATCTTTCCAAAATGAAAATGTAATCAGGCTTCTCTTCCTTAGATTGTCTAATACCTCCTCACTGTTGTAGGATAAAGCCCATACTCCTTGGTTAGCCTGGCTTATACCTGCCATGATCCGATCCTGTCTGCCTCACTTACCTTCTGCCTGCAATGCTAAAAGCTCCTAGTGATGGGGATTGCAATCTCCATATCTTTGCAGTTCCAGTGCCCAACACCGTTTTGGGAACGTAATAGAGATTTCCTAAATAAATGAACAAGGAGATAAGACCTGAACTGGGCCTTTAAGATTGAGATGGAAATGAGCGGATGAGGTGGCTCACTCCCAGCACTTAGGGAGGCCGAGGTGGGCAGATCACGAGATCAGGAGTTCGAGACCAGCCTAACCAACATGGTGAAACCCCATCTCTACTAAAAATACAAAAATTAGCCAGGCGTGGTGGTGCGCACCTATAATCCCAGCTACTCAGGAGGCTGAGGCAGGAGAACTGCTTGAACCCAGGAGGCAGAGGTTGCAGTGAGCCGAGATGGCGCCACTGTACTCCAGCCTGAGTGACAGAGCGAAACTCCGTCTCAAAAAAAAAAAAAAAAAAAAAGATTGAGCTGGAAGGATAAAATATAGATAGAAAATCTATTCTGGGTCCTTTGAACAATTATAGAGCTACTATGTTGAGCTTGTTAATGAAAGAAATTCCTTGTCGTTTAATATTTTTATCTCCATGGCCTGCCAAGTGCTTGGTACATAGTGGACATTCAATAAACTTTGGATTCATTAATAGATAAGTCAATAAATGGTATTGCATTGTATTGTATTGTATTGTATTCAGCCAAGCAAACCTTTTTTTGGGGGGGTGGGGGGGAATATAATGCTAAATTAATTACAGGGCAATTAATTTGAGGAAGAGATGAAAACTTCATTCTTTGTGAAGGGGCCACTGTGCTGGCCAGATACCTGAGCAAACAGGCCAGGCCTCCAGGCAATTAGATCAAGCACATTTCTCATTGCCCAGAATGTGGACCTGCTATTGGAGAGGACACCTGTCTTCCTGAGGTCAATGGCTCCAGCATTTGATTGAGCTGTAACCAGATCTGGGTACAGATGCTGCCAAACAGGGATATCCCAAGGTGCTATTACTGGATGCTAATTTTGGATAAATACCTCCTTGATGCTTTAAGTCTTTCAAAATGAAGATTGCATGCTCCAGTAAACCATAAATATTAATGAAGTTTCCATTTTCAGCAAATACTTAAACTCATGTTTTTTGTAGTTGGGATATGCAATGGACATGCTGGCATTTTTATACTTATATTGAGGTTCAGAATGGAGTATTTTACAAGGCCCTAGGAACTTGTTTGCAAAGTAAAATGTTCTGAAAAGTTACCCTCGTGCAATATGATCGCTCCCTTCGGAGAACTTGCAAGTAAATTTAGTTAGTTAAAGCCTCTGCCAGCTTGCTTCTAGCCCAGAGAATAAAAAGGATATCTCCAGTTGCCAGTTGCTTTTATCTGTTGCTTCTCCTGATGCCTAACTTGAAGAAATTCCGTTTTGCTGCAGGTTTATGCCTCTGACTTATCTTACCCCTGGACTTTTCCCCAAATGTTAAAGTCTCTTGAGCTTTCGAGGAACTCAGTGGTCCATAATATAGTGCCTTACACTCAAAATACAAAAGAGTAATCTGGTTAAAATATCTATAATTAAGACATTGCAAAGCTTTTTTTTTTCTTCTTCTTCTTAACAGGAAAGGTATTAACCAACCTTATGAGTTAAATGGGGAGGCTAAATCTTAATAATCTTCCATTATTAAATTAAAATGTGGCCAAATGCTTTCTACTATCATGCCAACATGAAATGACTTTTCTCTTTCTTTCTTTCTTGTTTTTTGGTTTGAGACGGAGTTTCGCTCTCATTGCCCAGGCTGGAGTGCAATGGCTCGATCTTAGCTCACCACAACCTCCGCCTCCCGGGTTCAAGCGATTCTCCTGCCTCAGCCTCCCGAGTAGCTGGGATGACAGGCATGCACCACCACGTCTGGCTAATTTTGTATTTTTAGTGGAGACGGGATTTCTCCACATTGATCAGGTTGGTCTCGAACTCCCAACCTCAGGTGGTCCGCCCACCTCGGCCTCCCAAAGTGCTGGGATTACAGGTGGGAGCCACCACACCTGGCCAAAGTGACTTTTCTTGCTTTCAGCTTAACTAGCTAGAAACTTCAACAAGTCTTAAAATGAGATGGTTTCCTTTTGACCTGATGGGGCAGAGAATGGAGAAATGTAAAGGAAGCAGGCCAATTTATTCATCCGAGTGACCAAGAGGATTGGAGCTTTAGGGAAAGATTTCCTCAGAGATGATAGGGTGCCATTTACAGTTCTCTAAAAAATTATAAGGCAATTTTATTTTTAATGCTTTTGCAATCTTACTGTAATGGTTTTTTATAGCCCTGAGCTGTGTGTCTAAATGCACATCCCAACGTCAAAGTGGGTTTCTACAGATCACCCCTTCCTGCTGTTTCCAAAATGATTTCTTTGTTAATTATTTGCAGACTTAGGATTTCATTTGAGAACGATGTGAAATGTCTCCGACTAGTTGTGAGCGAAACTGGTCACCTGATGCCTTCAAAGTTAGTCTAGAGCAAGTGCAGCCTGGTTGGAGTCTGGCACCTTGGAATATCGATGAGGAGCAGGGTGGTCTGATGGTTAGAGCCCTAGCTCTGGAATCTGGTGAGCTGGGTTTTGAGTCTGGGGCACACTACTCACTAACTGTGAGACTTGCGCAAGTTGGTTAGACTCTCATCTGTGGGAAGGAAACAACAGCAGCACCTATTGAGTGTAACAGTGCCCAGCAGATAGTAAATGATTGTTAAACTGCATTAGCTAAAAAGAAAACAAGCATTGGCAGGAGTGGAACATTTTCTGTCATAGGCCCCGTGGCTAAACAATGTGTAAGATACTTGTTTCACCCTTCCCTGGCTGGTTGGGGAGAAAGGAAATATCCACACGTATGTTTATGTAAACATGTAATAAGTGACGTGGCACGTGTGTGAGAGGACGAGGAGTCAAGGAAGGCCTGTCAAGGAGACAGACAGGAGCTTGGCCTTAGAAGAGAAGCAGGAGCCAGATGAGCTGACCACAGGCAGAGGGCGTGCTCAGGGCTGTCACAGTTGCATAAATGATTCTTCTGGTCAGCTTCATTGAACGTCTCAGGTACCTTAATGGCTAAGAATTCATGGGGCAGGAAAGAGGGGGAGGACTTAAAAAGTCATTGACTGATTTTTTTTCTTTTTATTATTATTATTATTTAATTAATTAATTTATTTTGAGACGGAGTCTCGCTCTTTTGCCCAGCCTGGAGTGCAGTGGTGCAATCTCGGCTCACCGCAACCTCTGCCTTGAATGCCTTGAACCTCAGGTTCAAGCGATTCTCATGCCTCAGCCTCCCAAATAGCAGGGATTACAGGCAGATGTCACCAAGCCCTGCTAATTTTTTGTATTTTTTAGTAGGGACTGGGTTTCACCATGTTGGCCAGGCTGGTCTCAAACTCCCGACCTCAAGTGGTCTGTCCACCTTGGCCTCCCAAATTGCTGGGATTACAGGTGTGAGCCACTGCGCCTGGCCTATTATTGTTTTTTTGAGATACCATCTCACTCTGTCACCCAGGCTGGAGTACAGTGGTGTGATCATGGCTCACTGTAGCCTCAACTGCCTGGGCTCAAGCAATTCTCTCGCATCAGCTTCCTGAGTAGCTAGGACTGCAGACATGGGTCGCACCATGGCAATTTAAAAAACAATTTTTTTTTTTGTAGAGACAGGGTCTCACTATGTTGCCCAGGCTGGTCTCGAACTCCTGGCCTCAAGTGATCCTCCCACCTCACCCTCCCAAAGTGCTGGGATTACAGGCATGAGCCACCACACCTGACGACTGATGTTTTATTTTAACTGAATATTTTCAGTTTGGTCATTTGAAAACAAAAATTTGCTGCTAGTTTAAAAATACTTATTTTCTTTAACTGAACTAAACACTTTGTCAAATGCAGAATGGAAATAATCTGCCGCAACAAAATAAAAAACTATTTATGCACCCATATGTGCCTAGTTTTCTTTGGGGATAATATAATTAGATATGATTCTTGGTTTTAAGATTCAATCAAAACTCTGAGCCATCCAAGTTTATATATAGTTCAATAAATCACACTTAAGGAAAGGTGTGTGGTTCAATGTGGTCCAGGGGAAATATGATAGTAATTTCAAGTAAGGTGGTGGCCATGAAGAGAGGGAGAAGTGTATAGATTCAAGATCTTCATAGACAGTCTATTTTATACATCACATATTGTGAGAACAAACTATTTGGTAACATTTTCCAAATAACTCTTCTCTACAGGCAATAAAGGTATTTGGTGCTCTATTGTAACCAGAAACTATATTAAAAGACAGTAAAAAAATAAAAATAAAAACCTCAAAACACTGACATACTATGGGTAGAACTACTAGAATGTCTCCTTTGGAATCCTCCTTATTCATTGATTCAAAAATTAAAATGTTTCCTGCTGTGTGCCATGCGCGATGTGCTAGGAACTGTATGTACTAAACAGTTTTGTTTCCCGCTGTCATGGAGAAGGACAGATAATAAGCAAGTAAGCAAGTAGATCACTATATAATTACACATTGATCCGTCTACTCATTCACGAAATAATTATTGAGCACATATTATGTGGGTTTGGGAATACAATAAAGAGCAAAAATAGACTGGCCCCTCTCTTCATAGTGTTTACTGTCTGAAGGAAGAGATGACTTACTCAAGGAGCCATGCTAGAGAAGGTGAAGTTGCACCTAGGCTAAGAGCTATGAAGAAGTATTCAACAAGGAAATGAAATCTCACAAGGAGGTCAAGGGAGGCTTCCCTGAAGACATGGAGAATCAATGGAGAACTGAAGGATGAGGAAGAGTTAGTTAGGCAAAGGGAAGGAGAAGAGAGCATTCTGGACAGAGGGAACAGCATGTGGCAAAGGCCATGGTATGTCCTAGAGGCTGCAAGACGGTTAGTGTGGCTAGAAGAGGAAGATGAACCCGTGGAGGAGACAGAGAGGGAGCAGCTGGAGGTGAACGAGCAAACCCAGAGAGCACTGGACATGGAGGCCATGGGAGGAGATGGTTTCAAAAAGGAGGACATGGACAGCAGAGGCAAATGCTGCTGAGAGGTTAATATGAGAACCTAAAAATGTCCCCTGGATTTCACAACATGTAGGTCATTGGTGAGCTCAGTGGAATGACAGGCCAGAAGCCAGAATGACATGGCTTGAGAGTGAGTGGAGGATGAGCAAATGTAGAGATCAAGTGCATTGATTAGGAATTGCACTTGGCCACATGTAATGGAATCTGCTGACGATAGTTTTACTATATTGGGTTATTTCTCTCATATAACAAGAATGACAGAGGTTGACGGTTCATGCTGGTGCAGTGATTACACAATGTCATCAATGTTCTAGAATCCTTCTGTCTTTCTGCACTGTCATCCTCAGTATGTGGCTTCTTCTTTTTTTTTTTTTCCCATTGTGAATGCAAGAAGGCTGCTAATCCTCAAATCAGTGTTTCAGATAGGAAGAAGGAAGAAACATCAAGGGGGAAAGGTCTGGTGCTATATCAGGAAAGCAAACATTCACTATACATTCCCAGCTGACTTCAGCTCACACATCATTGGCCAAAACTGTGTCACATGGCCACTCCTAGCTGCAAGGGAGGCTGGGAAATGTAGTTCTTTTTTTTTTTTTTTTTGAGACGGAGTCTCGCTCTGTCGCCCAGGCTGGAGTGCAGTGGCCGGATCTCAGCTCACTGCAAGCTCCGCCTCCCGGGTTTACGCCATTCTCCTGCCTCAGCCTCCCGAGTAGCTGGGACTACAGGCGCCTGCCACCGCGCCCGGCTAGTTTTTTGTATTTTTTTAGTAGAGACGGGGTTTCACCGGGTTAGACAGGATGGTCTCAATCTCCTGACCTCGTGATCCGCCCGTCTCGGCCTCCCAAAGTGCTGGGATTACAGGCTTGAGCCACCGCGCCCGGCCGGAAATGTAGTTCTTTAGCTGGACCCATTGCTGCTCCCCTCCCACAAATCAGTTTTTGTTAGAAAGAAGGGGAAGTGGATTTGGGAAAGGTAACTACAGCAGCTAAACAGCAAGTACAAATCACACATTCAAAAAGTGTGTCCATAAAGGGAAGGAGAGAGATGAGATTATAGTTGGAAGGGGATGTGGGACTGAGTGACTTCTTTAAAAATGGGAATGAGGCTGGCGTGGTGGTTCACACCTGTAATCCCAGCACTTTGGGAGGCCGAGGCAGGCAGATCACCTGAGATCAGGAGTTTGAGACCAGGCTGGCCAACATGGTGAAACCCCGTCTCTACTGTAAATACAAAATTAGCTGGCGTAGTGGTGGGCACCTGTAATCCCAGGTACTCAGGTACTCAGGAGGCTGAGGCAGGAGAATCACTTGAACCCGGGAGGTGGAGGTTGCACTGAGCCGAGATTGTGCCATTGCATTCCAGCCTGGGCGACAAGAGCAAAACTCTGTCTCAAAATAAAATAAAATAAATGAAAATAAAAATGGGAATGACTTAAATGTATTTAGAGCTCCATTAGGAGGATCTAATCAAGATGGGTGGGGAGAGATTGAATGTACAAGAGCAGAAAAGGATAACTGATAAAGTAGTGCTCCTTAGAAGCAGGGAGGGAATGGACTGTAAATCAGGAAGAAAGGATTAACATTAAAGAGCAATCAGTATAAATTCTCTATTGTAACAACAGGAAGGAGGAAAGGTAGGCTTATATGTCTTATATTGAGAAGATGTGGCTTCTATTTCCTCTACAACGTAGGAGGTGAGGTTAGCTGTTGCCAGTGAGAGGGTAAGAGGGGGTGGTCAGAGATTTGAGAAGTTAAAGTTGGAAATCACTGGCGTGGAGAGTGATGAGTCATTTGAACTGAGACATTTAGCAGCAGACATTTCCATGATGATAATGATATGAACTGTTATATTTCCCTAGTGGACCAGTGACTATCATGAAAGGTCTTTAAAAGTACCTAATTGATGAAATGAAACACTTACTGAACATAATGAATTTCCCATGCTCTACCTAATAAAAGCCTAATTGTCCATGTTCCTGTTGAACAAAAGAGTTTTTTCTCCATACTGCTCAGGGAAGAAAAGTTTAGTGATCTTCAACTGATAGAGAAATGTATTCATGGAGACTAAAGTATTATGCAAAAATGAAGTCAGAAAATCCAGGGACAAGCTGTACCACATGTATAGAATCCTTGGATTTTTGAGAAATGGGAAAAAATTGAAGAAGTGTGTATTCGTGTGTGAAGGGCACAAACGTAAGGACAAATTGGAATAGAGCAAAATTATAATAATCATATATTCTGCAACAATTTTATAAAGCCAAAATTATCTTTCAGTACTTTTTTGGTCCATCAGAATGGATCTGGAATGTCTAAATTGGTGTGTGTGTATATAAATTACTCCATCTTCTTACATCCTAACAAATTCCAATTTAACCTGAACTTGAGACGAGAAGTCTGAAAGTGCCTTATAATTAAAACTCTAGGCATATTCAACTGTATCTTGAGGAGATACGTTATCCGAGTTTGTGGGGAGTTATGTCCCCTTGACAAAATCTACTGTGCTTCATAAATTGAGAAATCCAGTTATCTGATTGTTTTTAAATGAGTGGTATGAAGATTTAAAAGGGGTAAAGAGAAAAACAGAATCAATATTTAGCTTTTACTGACAATATAAAAGATGATTGTATTAGTCTGTTCTCGCATTGCATAAAGAACTACCCGAGACTGGGTAATTTATAAAGAAAGGTGGTTTAATTGGCTCACAGTTCTTCAGGCTGACAGGAAGCATGGCTGGGGAGGTCTCAGGAAACTTACAATCTTGGCAGAAGGCGAAGGGGAAGCAGGCATGCCTTACATGGCTGGAGCAGGAGAGAGAGCAGAGGGAGGTGCTACATACTTATAAACAACTAGATCTCAGGTGTGGTGGCTCATGCCTGTAATCCCAGCACTTTGGGAGGCCCAGGTTGGTGGATTGCTTGAGATCAGGAATTCAAGACCAGCCTAGGCAAGATGGCAAAACCCATCTCTATTTAAAAAAAAAAAAAAAAAAAAAAAGAAGAACAACCAGATCTTGTGAGAACTCACTTACTATCATGAGAACAGCAAGGAGGAAATCTGCCGCCATGATCCAATCACCTCCCAGGAACCCCCTCCTTCAACACTGGGGATTACAATTTGACCTGAGACTTGGGTGGGTACATAAATCCAAACCATTATCAATAAGGAACTTGTTTTATTTAATTATTTTTTCAGAAGTAATCTTAGGTCACATTTTCTTGTGCTACCTTAATTATTTTAGAAGTACACACGTTACAGCTAAAGCAGTTATGAAAGGAGATACCAATGTAGGTAAATTGTATTTGGGAGATTTTTTTAATGGAATGTTTAAATTTTAATGTAACTGCTCCCCATGGGTACTAAGGGAGATGCAGTAAGAAATCACTGGAAAAAGGCAGGGTTCAATCATTCCATAGCTCAAGCCCAAGCAACAAGGAAAATCAGAAGGGAAAACGCATGTGACAAATGCTAGAATTTTAAAAAATGACTTTGTATTCTGTTATCTAAATGCTTTATCTACAAAAGACCTACCCCCTCCCCATCTAATGGAGTAACTGCTACTTCATTTCTGTCATCTAAAATATTGATACCCAATTGGAACCCAGTCCATGAAACTGGACTTTTTCAAGCCCCTGACTTCAAAAGATTCTTTTGCCAAATTAATTTGTTGCATTCGATAGTGACACATAACATTCTCTTCTTCTGCTACTAGAAATGGATTTTTATTTAGATTTAATATGTAATTTTAACCGATTCTATCATTAGAAGTTTCCATTTGCAGCATTAAAAGCAAATTCTATTTCTGATTATATTTCAAAAGGTCAGGGCCTTCTCTTAATGTGTTTTTCTATTTGCTGGTCTCTTTGTTTCACGTATTTGTTGTCAACTGATATGTCTGAATGTCTTTTCAGTTAAGCATTTATCCTAATAACTGATCATGACAATACATCTGGCCACAGGATTCATACTATTACAATGTTAGAGCAGATTCATCTAAGTATTGGGGTGTTGAGGTAGCTTTGCCCAACTAAGTAAATATCTGGCCTCTTGTTAGGTGCTGTCACAATCACAAAAGTAGGCCTGCTCCATTCCTAGTTGGACAGATGGAGGATAAGTCCCTGAAATAACTGGCAAATAATTTGAGGAAAATCTGTCCATACATGTGAAACTATAGTGGGCATCAACCTATTGCTTTTGCCTATCTAACCTTGATTCCTGCCTCTTCCACTGACAGCACACTGATAGTCCTTTGGGAATCCATCCCTTCCCACTCTTGGTCCATTTAGCTTGGGTGGGGCTATCCCACTCCTTAGATCCAGAATGGGTGTGCAATTCATGCCTGGCTCATCTTTGCATTTCATCCACTTGGCGATAGTGACTGGCTTCAAGATGAGAACATGACTCAAGACAGTGCAATCAGAACTCATCCCAAGACTTGCTGGAATTATTTAAAAGGCAAAACTCTCTGTCTTCTGGGGTTATTAAGCTAGAAAGGTATAATTCTGGAGCCACTGGTAGACATCTTATCTCTACCTATAGAAAGCCTGCTTGAGAGTGAAGCCAAGGATTTTATATCTAGCAAAATGGACTCAAATATAAAGGACACAAACAAACTGCTCTCAGGAAATATGTTGTCCTGTGCCTTTCCTCAGGAATATATTACAGAATGGGCTTCAGTCCATCAAAATGACTAGGAAGACATCAACATAAGGACTGGGGGGTGGGGGTGAACATTAAATATACAATTACTTATAGAACTAAGACAAATGAGCATAGAAAGAGAGAGTATAGCATGTAATGGCTACATGCTCTGTTTAGTGAAGTTAAAGAACAGATGCTTTTAAGTGGGGGAAATAGAGATAGCATAGGCAAAAAAATGTAGCTGTTTTCAGTAAACACATCAGTGGTGGTACTGTTAGTGTTGCTAATAGCATTGAAACTATGAGTTATTCTAATTCTATCATTCCTTGTGTTCTTGAGAATCAGGATTCTTGGTGTGAAAGAAAGAAGATGCAAATATGATATAGAAGAGGGTAAGTAAAAACGCTGAGTCCTTAATTTGAATTGGAAGTGCGTGTCTGCATGAATTTTTGAGATGCTTTATCTTTAAAAACTAGATATACAATTCCAAGGCCTGTCTACTGAAAAGGCCTAAAAACACTGATCACCCTAGAAGCAATAAGCATCCCTAGCACCGAGATTGTTGTCTTGAAATACCATCTCTCATACTGGTTGGGAATGGCCTCTAACCTGACCCCCTAAGGGCCCTCCTGCTGCCCAGCCCTTCTCTAGAGATCCTCAAGAAGCCCACACATTAAAACATTAATACATAGTACTGTAGGGGGGGCATTCAGGACTTTTCTCCAGCCCTGTGGCTGGTGTCCATTCTGACTAGTTGGTTTCTATACCCACGGCCATGTCCCTTCCAACTGATATCCTCCCACCCTCATCATCATGAGCATAAACATCATTTATTGAACAAAATGTACAGAATATCTTCTATATGCTAGATACTTACACTTGTCATACAGCATGCTAGGATAGGTTGGGGGTGGGTAGGACATAGAACCTGGGAGAAGGCTGCAGTGGGAGAGCCATCATTAGAAAAGGTGGACTCTCTCCTAGCTGGGAAGACTAGAAGTCTTCACACCCAGTCCTAGGGAGAGTGGCCAAACTCCACACAGGCAATGGCATGCAAAGGATAGGGCTGGTAGCGTCTGACTTTGGGAACTCTGGGCAATTTTCATGGTGACAGGGGTCTCCCTGGAGTCAGACAAATTGGAAGTAAGGGCACCTGGAAGAGGAGTCCAGCAGTGGAGATGCCAGGTGAGAGGACAGCACAGGCTTTGGCAGGCCAGCTTCCTACTGGCTCAAGTCCTCAAAATGCCAGCCCCAGGAGGCAAAGGGAATCTTAGATGTTAGATCCTCAAAAGTCAAAGACCCTGACATGCTGCCCAAGGAAACCGTGTCTGGATAATGCTGCCCATGTCAAGAGTTAGGTTGTCTTGCTTATGTCTAGCTTGGGATGCCTAGTGCAAGATAAAAATTCAATTTCTATATTTCACTTACCACCGTGAATATTTCTATATTCTACTTATTGCTATGAATATTTCTATTGTCTACTTACCACTTTGGAGACAGTATTATTATGCTTACTGGGGCAGACAGTAATAATAACACTACCATTTATTGCACATACCACATGCCAGATGCGGTTCTAAATACTTAATGAAATGTATTTCATCCTAGATATTTAATGAACTATATATTATTTTATCCTTATAACAGCTCTTTGAACTAGGTATTCTTGTTCCCATTTACAGAAGAGGAAACTGAGCCTGGCTGTGTAATATTTGCCCAAGGTCACATAGCTGATAAATACCAAAGTCAGGATTCCAGCCATTATGCCACATTGTTCCAGTAAGGTGTTGAACTCTTAATGACTGTCACTTAAATAATGGCTGAGCTAGTCTGCTTCTTTTAGTTAGCAAAACTGGGATCACGGCCCATTTCTCAGAATCTGTTGCTAGAATAACAAGACCGTGCTGCCCTCTATCAGCTTCAATGACAATGGTCACCTGTCATTTTCAAAAGGAATAAGAATGTCTATTTATATCTACATTGTGATATGTACTTCCAAAAACATTCACTCAAACTTACCATATATCATAAACATTCTAGCCCACACATATATACACAAAAATTGGTGCAAAGGTATGAACCCAAATTGTAGTAGAGGCCAGTTATATTAATTGCAGTATCAGTCACTTCTTTTGTAACCTGTCGTTTAAAAACATAATTTTTCTTCTAGAGAAGTAAAAGAATAGCTAGGTACAGTGGCTTATGCCTGTAATCTCCACACTTTGGGAGGCCAAGGCAGGAGGATTGCTTGAGTCCAGAAATTTGAAACCAGCCCAGGCAACAGACTGAGTCCCCATCTCTAAAAAGAACAAAAAAAAACCATTAGCTGGGTATGGTGGTATGTGCCTGTAGTCCCACCTTTTTGGGAGGTTGAGGTGGGAGGATTGTTTGAGCTGGGGAGGTCAAAGTTACAGTGAACCATGATTGCATCACTACACTCCAACCTGGGAGACAGAGGAAGACCCTGTCTCAAATACATATATATGATACAATCATATATATAATGATACATATACAAAATATATTTTATTATATATAATATATATCTTTATTATATATTATATATTTTATTATATGCTATATATAATATATATAATAAAAAATTCCTTCTGAACTAGTTTTGTGGGAAAAAAATAAATAAATAAAAGTAAAAGTTAAAAGAGTGGAAAAACCCAAATCATTTTCTTACTTCTTTTTTTTTTTACTTTTTGTAGAGACAGGAGTCTCACTATTTTGCCCTGGCTGGTCTCAAATTCCTGGCTCAGACAATCCGCCCACCTCAGCCTGCGAAAGTGCTGAGATTACAGGCATGAGTCACTGCACGAGGTAAAGATGGGGCTTGAGGCTGTACCCAGTTTAATTCCACAGTCTATCCATCAATTACAGCCTATACACTCCTTCAAAAAATAAATAAAACGTTTCAAGTTAAATTCTGACCCTTTTCTAAAGTCTCAAAGGATTTTAAAAGTAGATAGGATTTTAAAATACATGTTTTGGCCAGGTATGGTGGCTCATGCCTGTAATCCCAGCACTTTGGGAGACTGAGGCGGGTGGATCACCTGAGGTCAGGAGTTCAAGACCAGCCTGGCCAACGTGATGAAACCCCGTCTTTACTAAAAATACAAAAATTAACTAGGCGTGGTGGTGGGCGCATGTAATCCCAGCTACTCTGGAGGCTGAGGCAGGAGAATCGCTTGAGCCTGGAAGATAGAGGTTGCAGTGAGCCAAGACGGTGGCACTACACTCCAGCCTGGGTAACAGAGCAAGACTCTGTCTCGAAAAATAAATAAAATAAGACAAAATATATGTTTTTATCATTTTTTCCTCCTGGTTGTAGTTGGTGGATATCAAATCGCCAGTACTCTGGAATTGGTTTAATATGATCTGATAGCACTATTTGCTCCTCACAGTCCTTTTTTTGTGGTCACTTACTCTAAAGTATAATTTCATAGATTAAGATTTACTGAGTTGTATTTTGAGCCAGTTGGCAAATTATTCGTTTTAATCCACGTTTTAATCCATCTAGTTAGATAATTAGCATTTTAAAGTATTTTTCTTTTGTAATTGCTACTTCAAACTTTTTGGATCTTGACAGTTACTCACCTTCCTAGCAAAAAACTGTTTCACATTTTGATATATTTTAACTAAAAATACCTATATCCTATTTACAAGAGACACAAATAAAACAAAATGCCAGCCAGGGGCGGTGGCTCACGCCTGTAATCCCAGCACTTTGGGAGGCCAAGGCGGTGGATCACTTGAGGTCAGGAGTTTGAGAACAGCCTGGATAACATGGTGAAACCCTGTCTCTACTGAAAATACAAAAATCAGCCTGGCATAGTGGCACATGCCTATAACCCCCAGCTACTTGGGAGGCTGAGGCAGGAGAATTGCTTGAACTCTGGAAGCAGAGGTGGCAGTGGGCTGAGATAGTGCCATTGCACTCCAGCCTGGGTGACAGACCAAGACTCTGTCTCAAAAAAAAAAATTAGCCGGGCATGGTGGCGGGCGCCCAAAATCCCAGCTACTCAGGAGGCTGAGGCAGGAGAATTGCTTGAACTCTGGAAGTGGAGGTTGCAGTGGGCTGAGATAGCGCCATTGCACTCCAGCCGGAGTGACAAACCGAGACTCTGTCTCAAAAACAAAGCAAAACAAACAAACAAAAAATTAGCCGGGCATGGTGGCGGGAGCCCAAAATATCCCAGCTGCTTGGGAGGCTGAGGTGGGAGAATCACTTGAACCCGGGAGGCACAGGTTGCAGTGAGCCAATCGTGCCATTGCACTCCAGCCTGGGTGACAGAGCGAGACTCGGTTTCCAAAAAAAAAAAAAAAAAAAAAAAAAAGTCAAGGAAAAAGTTAAAAATAAAGGAATGGAAAAAGATTCAGTAGGAAAATGCTAACGAAAAGGCACATACAGCACTTTTATACTCATTATTCTACTTGGATAATATTTAATATAGCAGCATTACAGTATCATTCATAGATAGTTGTTTATGGACTGAGTAATCCGAGAAAAAAAAAAAAAAGAAAAGAAAAAACAAGTAATAGAGAGGATTTTCTAAGCCCACTGTATGACCCTTGCCTTATCCCCTCCCCATTGGCTACTGCATCCCACACAATTCAACAGGCTCCCAGTTCCAGTTTCCCCAGTACTCTTACATACACTTCCAATGGACGCTGGACACATCCAGAGTCCATTCTTCAAGTGTTTCCTTCAAAACCCAGCACTGAATAAAATCAACTACACCTGAAACTTGGGCTCAACGCACTTTAAAGTCAACACCTTAATCCTCGCCCATGCCCAGGGACACCTCAGCTTGGCCTTGGCCCCTCGCAATTGAACTCCAGCTGTATTCCATCACAGACCTGAACTCGGGCTGAATCTCCACCTAGTGAGAGGCTTCTCAGGATCCTGGGTCTCCAGCCCAATCTGCTGAAACCTCTAACCCTGAACTCTGGCCTCAGCACGTGGGCCCTGAGCTTTTTCTCTTCTGTGCTTGATTTAAGAGCCCACCCAACTGTGGTAGTTCTTCCTCCTTTCCCCCTCAACTCCAGTTACATTTATACCTAGGCTTACTTTTCCTAAATACATATTATGCTGAACGTTACCCTCTTATTCTGTGCTAGGCACTCAATCACCAACTCTAGCTGGTTTTTTTTTTTTTTTTTTTTTTTTTGAGACGGAGTCTCGCTCTGTTGCCCAGGCTGGAGTGCAGTGGCGGGATCTCAGCTCACTGCAAGCTCCGCCTCCCGGGTTCACGCCATTCTCCTGCCTCAGCCTCCCGAGTAGCTGGGACTACAGGCGCCTGCCACCACGCCCGGCTAATTTTTTTGTATTTTCAGTAGAGACTGGGTTTCACCGTGTTAGGCAGGATGGTCTCCATCTCCTGACCTCGTGATCTGATCCCCAAGTGCTGGCGTTACAGGCATGAGCCACCGCGCCCGGCCTCACCAACTCTAGTTTTTTTTTAAAGAAAAGTTTTGACTATGATCCACGGTAAAATATATATATATATTTTACTTTGTGACAAGGTATAAAGTTTTCCCTGAATAATACTTAATCCCTTACCATGTGGCCATGCAATCTGATTATTTTCTTTTTTATTCTATTTTTAAAAGTCAGTTACTAAATTGATTTCATTAACCACTAAGGGGTCAAGACCCTCAGTTTAAAAACACTTGATCTGGAGAGACTCCCCCCTCCCCCCAACACTTTGTTGGCATATTGTTGATCAGAACCAGGTCGGATAATATGAAAGCATGTGTAAAGCAATCACTGCCTTGTTTCCTGGATTTTCTAAGGAGGCATCCTTAACTATAGGACAACAGTCCCCAGGGTATAAATGATATACTTTCAGTACTATTGTTGTTGGAAATTGTGGAGACTTATTTAAAGCGTTCTAGAAAATATTCACAGTTTGAAATCTTATTAAAGAACGCAGGATTGAAAGTGAGGCAACCCAGGTCCTTGTCTCATCCTGCCACTGATCAATGGGAGATAAATCACCCAGCCTCTCTGAACCAAGGGGTCTCAATCTAGAGGATTGTATATAAATCTGATGATTCATTCACTCATTGATTTGATCATTAATTTGACAAATGCTTCAGTAACTATGTACCAGGAAGGTAGAGACCTGGCTGTCACTGCTCATCTGACAATTCAAGCTGAGGGAGTCCCAAATTTATCACCCATTGTATGTCATAATATGCCTGGGTTCTTCATCAAACTCATGATTCATCATTCACCACAGGGGAATAAGCTGCTTCCTATAAGCGCATTACCCAGAAAAATTATGTTCATTTATATAAACCATTTAATAAAAATCTCTCTAAGATGTTTAAATACTATATTGTACCTAATTTCATTAATGGTTAAATTAATTCTAAAAGGAGCCTACTTTTATTTAAATTTTATGAATTCTTATGCAAGTTTAATTTTAAATGTCCAAAATATAATTTTTGCTCTAATTGCTTCTACTTTTCTGCAAGGTGGGGGCGGTGGGGTACAGAGTCTTGCTCTGTCGCCCGGGCTGGAGTGCAGTGGTGTGATCTTGGCTCACTGCAACCTCCGCCTCCTGGGTTCACGCAATTCTTATGCTTCAGCCTCCCAAGTAGCTGGGATTATGGGCATGCACCACCACGCCTGGCTAATTCTTGAGTTTTTAGTAGAGATGGGGATTTGCCATTTTGGCCAGGCTGGTCTCGAACTCCTGACCTCAAGTGATCCACTCGCCACAGCCTCCCAAATATTTTCTTTTCTTCTCCACCATTTGTTAACTCCTTTGGTTGAACTGTAACACCACCAGATGAGTTCTCGCAGTGAATGGTAAGAATATTACTAAAAGCCATTCCTACAGCAACACAGGCAGTGATAGTTTAACTTTACACAAGAGAGATTGTGAACTAACCCAAATCAGATGTAGCCCCCAATCCCCAATTCAGCATTATCCCAAAAATGTCCACAGTCACTCCAGTGCCACTTGATGGGAGGGTACGTGTGATGGAGGAGGAGCCAGAGTGACGAGACCACAGTCTGAACTGATTGCCAGTTTTACAGACACACACGGCTGCATGAACACATCATGAGGGAGCCCCACTCCCAAGCTTTGGAAGGAGCTTGGACAAGTCAAGAGGCCTGAGCTTTACTAGCTTCATGGTAAATCTGCTCCTACACATATCATTTATTGAATGAAGGAGTGAATACGGTGAGGCAATCATGAGTATGGCTCCAGAGTTAAATGAATCTGTGTTTTATTTTTAATTCCACCATTTACTAGCTATTAGCAAATTATTTTCTCTGTGCCTCAGTTTTTCAATCTGTGAAAAGGGGATAATAATATTTATCACATAGGGCTGTTCTGAGTTATTAAAAGATGTAATATATAAAGTGTGTTAAAAATAAGAGCAATACTTATGTGAAGATGATGGTGACGACTGTGCTGTATCGAATATGATAAATTCTCAAGGGCTGTTGAGGGGTTGAATAGTTTTTGATGCTATAATAATGTTCCCAAACAACTGTGACTTTTGAGTTCCTTTGACTTGGTTTTTGTTTCCAAAATTTTCATGATTCTGCAATAAAATCTGGCAGAAAAATGACTTAAAGAAGGTTCTAGGCTGGGTATAGTGGCTCACACCTGTAATCCCAGCACTTTGGTAGGCCAAGGCAGGAGGATCACTTGAGGCCGGGAGTTTAAGAATAGCCTTGGGCAACATAGCAAGACCTTGTCCCTATTAACAAAAAAAAAAAAAAAAAAGCCAGGTATGGTGGTGTGCACCTGTAGTCCCAGCTATTCTGGAGGCTGAGGTGAGAGGATCACCTTAGCCCGGGAAGTTGAGGCTGCAGTGAGCCAGTGCACTCCAGCCTGGGCAACAGAGCAAGACCCTGCCTGCCCTGCTTATCCCCCCCCATTAAAAAATATTCTATTTTGAGTAGAGAAGTACCACAAACAAACAAAGAGTCAAGGCAGAAAAAAATGGCAAAACTTCAGGAAATATTTTCACATCCCCAGGATCCAGCGATATAGCTACAGTTGACCCTTGAACAATGAGAGACTTCAGACACCAACCCCTAGCACAGTTGATAATCTGTGTATAACTTTTGACTCTCCCAAAATTTAACTATTAATTGACTACTGTTAACCAGAAGCCTTATCTATAACATAGTCGATTAACACAGATTTTGTATGTTATATGCATTATATACTATCTTCTTACAATAAAGTAAGCTAGTGAAAAGAAAATGTTATTAACAAAATCATAAGGTGGCCTGGTGCGGTGGCTCACGCCTGTAGGCCGAAGTGGGTGGATCACTTGAGAGCAGGTGTTCGAGACCAGTCTGGTCAATGTGGTGAAATCCCATCTCTACTAAAAATACAAAAATTAGCTGGGCGTGGTGGTGCACACCTGTAATCCCAGCTACTTGGGTGGCTGAGGCATGAGAATCACTTGAACCTGGCAGGCGGAGGTTGCACTGAACTGAGATCTTGACATTGCACTCCAGCCTGGGCGACAGAGTGAGACAGAGATGAAAATCTCTGCTTCGGAGAAAAGTTGCCAAAACAAAATCCACAAAATGCAAATCACACACAGGAATCCATCAATTGTTCTTGGAGACAACTGTGAAGACAACTGCAGGCAGTTGTAAAGCATCTGAAGGTTTAAAATGTTCAGCCTTCCATTCAGGGATATAAGTTAGGAGTATCATTAGCAGGACTATGTGCTTTTAGAGTGAGAGACTTTAAAAAGTTTTTTTTTTTTTTTTTTTTTTTTTTGCTTTTCTAATTGCCAGTGTAGGCTGGAGTGTCTCTGAAAGTGATGGTTCTTGGAAGATGTAGGTGTATTTTTGTTAAAGCATTTGCTCATGGGAGGTTGTAAGACTAGACCGTAGGCAGGATTATGTGTAGGTCTGAACTAGTGTTCCTCCTGCGCTAAGAGAAAAGCTCCTTCCTCCTATGCTAGCAAAAAGGACTTAGACTGATTTGGCCGGGTACTATATGGAATATATCGCAGCGTGGGGTGAGAGTGCGGCATCCCACACATGGCATTATTTGAGACTGAGCAATCAGCTTTGGAAATATTATCTTGGCCATATGGAGCCAGACTGTGTTTGATGGTATCCTAAATACATAAAGAACTCTCAAAACCCAATAAGAAGAAGATAAGCAACCCAATATTTTTTAAAAATGGGCAAAAGGTTTCAAAAAACTTTTTTTTTTTTTTTGAGACAGAGTCTTGCTCTGTCACCCAGGCTGGAGTGCAATGGGACGATCTAGGGTCAGTGCAAGCTCTGCCTCCTGGGTTCACACCATTCTCCTGCCTCAGCCTCCCGAGTAGCTGGGACTACAGGCGCCCGCCACCACGCCTGGCTAATTTTTTGTATTTTTAGTAGAGACGAGGTTTCACCGTGTTAGCCAGGATGGTCTTGATCTCCTGACCTTGTGATCCGCCCTCCTCGGCCTCCCAAAGTGCTGGGATTACAGGCGTGAGCCACTGCGCCCAGTCTGAAAAAACATTTTATAGAGAAAATATAGAGATAGCCAATAAGTACATGAAAAGATACTTTACGTCATTAGTTATTAGGGAAATGTAAATTCAAATTACAATAAAATTCTACCACACTTACTAGAATAGCTAAAATGAAAACTGACCATATTAAGTATCAAGAAGGATATGGATTAACCGGTACTTTTGTACATTGCTAGTGGGAATGCAAAATGATACAACTACTTTGGAAAACCTGGAAGTTTCTTAAAAATTAAATATACATCTACCACATGACCCAGCCATTCTACTTCCATGTATTCACCCAAGAGAAATGAAAGTACGAGTCATATAATACAGGCATATACAACAATGTTCATAGCAGTTCATTTGTAATGACCCAGGGCTGGAAACAATTCAAATGTCTCTTGATAGTTGAATAGATAAGCAAATTATGGCATATCCATAAAATCGGATGCTAGTTAGCAATGAAAAGGAATGAACTATTTAAAAATGAACTATTTTTTAAATTTTTTTCTAGAGACAAGATCTCCCTGTATTGCCCAGGCTAGTTGCAAACTTCTGGCCTCAAGGGATCCTCTTGCCTCAGCCTCTCAAAGTTCTGGGAGTGCAGGCGTGAGCCACCATGCCCAGCCAGGAATGAACTATTGACAGACGTAATAGCATGAATGAATCTTAAAATAATTATGCTGAGTGAAAAAACACAGACAACATGGAGTATATACTATATCAGTCTGTTTATTGAAAATTATACAAAACGCAAATTAATATATATTGAAAGAAAGCAGATCAGTGGTGGCCTGGGGATGGGGGTGAGGGCAGGAGAGAGGGGTTACTAAGAAGTATGAAAAAACTTTTGAGGGTGATGAATATGTACATTATCTTGACTTAGTAATGTTATCTCAGGCTACACTGAACATAAGTCAAAATATTTCAAAGTGTACACTTTATTTTTCTATTTTTATTTTTATTATTTTTTGGGACGGAGTCTCGCTCTGTCGCCCAGGCTGGAGTGCAGTGGCGCGATCTTGGCTCACTGCAAGTTCTGCCTCCCGGGTTCACGCCATTCTCCTGCCTCAGCCTCCTGAGTAGCTGGGACTACAGGCGCTCACCAAGACGCCCGATTTTTTTTTGTATTTTTAGTAGAGACGAGGTTTCACTGTGTTAGCCAGGATGGTCTCGATCTCCTGACCTCGCGATCAGCCGGCCTCGGCCTCCCACAGTGCTGGGATTACAGGCGTGAGCCACAGTGCCCGGCCTCAAACCGTACACTTCAAATATACGCGTGTTTAAGGCTAAGCATGGTGGCTCACGCCTTTATTTATTTATTTATTTATTTATTTATTGAGACAGAGTCAGAATCTCGTTCTGTCACCCAGGCTGGAGTGTAGTGGCATGATCTCGGCTCACTGCAACCTCCGCCTCCCAGGTTCAAGTGATTCTCCTGCCTCAGTCTCCCGAGTAGCTGGGACTACAGGTTCCTGCATGCCTGGCTAATTTTTGTATTTTTAGTGGAGACTGGTGTTTCACCATGTTGGCCAGGATGGTCTCAAACCCTTGACCTCGTGATCCACCCGCCTCAGCCTCCCAAAGTGCTGGGATTACAGGCGTGAGCCACCGTGCCCGGCTGGCTCATGCCTCTAATCCCAGCACTTTGGGAGGCTGAGGTAGGAGAATTGCTTGGGCCTGGGAGTTGAAGACCAGCCTAGGCAACAAAATGAGACTCTGTCCCTACAAAAACATCAAAAAATTAGCCAGTCATCACGGTGCATACCTGGTGCATACCTATGGTCTACATGAGAGATTGAGGCAGGAGGATCACTTGAGCTCTGGAGATGGTGCCTGCAGTGAGCAATGTTTGTGCCACTGCACTCCTGCCTGGGTGACAGAGCAAGAGCCTGTTTCAAAAAAAAAAAAAAAAAAAATGCCGTTTTATGTATCAATAATACCTGAGTAGGCAGCGTGTTCAGATCGGTCTCTTACTTCAACAGTGTTTGGATGGAAAAGAACTGGGGACTCATAAATAAATAAATAAAATCAAAAAAGAATATCCGAGTAAAGCTGTTAAAAATACCGTATTTCCCTTTGAGAGGCCAAGGCAGGTGGATCATCTGAGGTCAGGAGTTCATGATCAGCCTGGCCAACATGGCGAAACCCTGTCTCTACTAAAAATAGGAAAATTAGCTGGGCGTCATGGCACGTGCCTGTAATCCCAGCTACTCGGCAGGCTGGCAGGTGAATCGCTTAAACCTGGGAGGTGGAGGTTGCAGTGAGCTGAGATTGCATCACTGTACTCCAACCTGGGTGACAGAGCGAGACTCTATCTCAAAAAAATAAATAAATAAAAATAAAATAAAATAAAAAATAACAAAACAAAAACTATGTAGAATATTTCCAACTTTACTTTCTCTTAAAAAAATGTTTTTGGCCTGGCATGGTGCTTATACCTGTAATCCCAGCACTTTAGGAGGCTGAGGCAGGAGAACCAGTTAGGGCCAGGAGTTTGAGACTAGCCTGGGCAACATAACAAAACCTTGTCTCTACAAAATATGTATATTTTTAATTTTTAAAGGTTTTTTTGTTTGTTTGTTTGTTTGTTTAGATCTAACATATACAGTATTCACTTTCCTCTTAACCAGATCCTATAAAAGGCCCACAGCCACTCCAGTGAGACAGGGAGAGTATGAAGAAGTGAAAGTAGCAGAAGTCTTAACTGATTGCTCTTTAAATATTAAAATTTTGGGGGGAAGCCAAGGCCAGAGGATCACTTAGCCCAGGAGTTCGAGGCCAGCCTGGGCAACACAAAGAGGCTCTGTCTTTATAAAAAATAATTTAACAAAATTAATTGAGTGCAGGTGCAGGTGAGCCTGTAGTCTCAGCTCTTTGGTAGGTTGAGGCAGGAGCATCACTTGAGCCCAGGAGTTCCAGGCTTCTATGAGCTTTGATTACACCACCTCACTCCAGCCTGGGCGACAGAGCAAGACCCAGTCTCTAAAGTGAGAAAGAAAGGAAAAAAGAGAAAATATTTACAAATTTTACAAAAACATACACTCATTTGTATACACAGCAAGGGCTTTTTCCAGGGTCTTGGAGGAGGCCTGTGTGAGTGCGGGACCGATGCAGATGACCTCTTAAGCACTCCCTGGGTTTGGAGGAGGAAGGGATATAAGGGTATAGACCCAGCAGTGGAATGGACTTCTCCGCTCCAGGGGCTCAGAGCTGTAGTTTGGACATTAAGCTGCATGGCCTTGTTCTGAGGTCACAAGCTAATGAGGCCCTAGGATGTATCCATTACACAAGGAACGGGGCAAGTTTTGAAAGGTCAGTGGCACCATCCTCTGCAGTTTATGCATGATCACCAACACAGACCTGCCCCGTCGCTCAGGAGATGGGCTCATGTGCTCAGGCAAGGAACGTAAGACAAGACACATGGATTCTATTACGGTGCTGCTGTGGCTACTATTTGCTGATTTGTGACTTGAGGCAGATCATATAATCTCTAGGGGTTGGTTTCAACACTAGTAAAATGAGAATCACAAGAATTACCTATTTGTGGGTAATTATTTTCCATGGAAATAATTTGAATCCTTGTTCTGAAATTTGGCTGATCTCTTCCATTATCTAAAGTTCCTTTTGCAGCTGGAGAAATAGCGAAGTGAAAGAGGATTAGATAGCACAGGCAGGGGACCCCAGGTGGAGGGGCCACTGGTGCCCTCTGCTCAGGCCGGAGGAGAACTCACTGAGCCTTCGAAGGATCCTAGGCAAGTGAGGGTCCTGAAGCTTACGCCTTGTTTGCTTCAAGTAAAATCTGCCTCTGTCTGGAAGCCTTCTATTATAATTTTTTTACATTTTTTGAAATTACTATTTATTGGGTCCTGCTTTGTGCCAACCACATATATGCATAGTTTTTGTCAACATTAAAAACACATGGAAAGCTTTTTAAAATATACCAACCTAAGACCAATTGAAGCCAAATCTCTAGGGGTGGGGCTTGAGTATCTGTAGTTTTTAAGAGCGCCCAGATGATTCTAACATGCAACTGGAGTTGAAATTCTCAGCGCACAATGCTACTTTACATGTTAGCTTCTTAACGCCTTACACAAACCTGGAAAATAGGTCCTCTTATCCATATTCAAGTATATGAATAAACTGAGGCTCAGAGAGGTTAAATATTTTACTCAAGAGGAAATCACAGAGTCATAATTCAAACCCACACTAGCTTGACTTCACAGGCTGCTTTGCTATACCAGTTCCAATCTTTATGTGCCTCTCTGAGAAAGAATAAACTTTTTCATTCAAAGGCAAAATGCAGTGATGAACAAAATATCATGAAATTTTCATGGCCAATGTGACCTTAATTTTAATCCTTTAAGAAGCAAAAGAATAGGCCAGGAGAGGTGGCTCACACCTCAACTGTGTCCAGGAGTTTGAGACCAGCCTGGGCAACATGGCAAAACGCCTTCTCTATGTCTCTACAACAAACACAAAAAATTAGCTGGGAGTGGTGGGACAGGCCTGTAGTCACAGCTACTCAGGAGGCTGAGGTGGGTGGATCTCCTGAGCCCGGAATTCCAGGCTGCAGTGAGCCATGATGGTGCCACTGCACTCCAGCCTGGATGACAGGAGTGGGACCCTGTTTCAAAAAAATAATAAACTAAAAAATAAAAAAAGAGAAACAATAGAATAAAGCCATATTCCAAGAGTTTAGTTCTAAGTTGGATGAGTCCTTTGTATCCAACAAAACTTCTGATGATCTCTATTGAAGAGAAGCTTATTGAGGAAACTCCTAAGTACCTTATGGGATTGGAACGGGTCCTGGTGGGATACAGCCTCGGATCTCCTGGATACCAGGTAATTAGAAGTCACACAGAATACAGGGCCTCAGGTCTACCTCATGTCTCCCTCACATTAGTTCCTAAATCCCATATCTTCTTTTTTCTTGGATTCATTGTTCACATTGTTAGAGTTCAATCCCAAAAATTATTTCAGTAAAGATCTGTGGATGGCACAATTTCAGAATCTTTGAATATACAAAAATAACCATATTTTGTACTCTCATTTGAAAGATAGTTTTTCTCAGTCTGATTTTTCCTCAGATTGTTGTCTTCCAGCAATGTTGCCAATGAGAAACCTGATGCCACACTGATTCCCATTACTTTGAGCTTAACCTGTTTATCTCCTTGGAAGCTTTTAGGATTTTACCTTCGTGCCCAGTGTTCTAACATTTCACCATGACACGTCCAGATGTTGGTTTCCATTTCATTCATCTTGGTTAACATTTCCAATGAGAAGACTTGTATCTTTCTGAAATTTGGAGAAATTTACTTCTATCATTGCTTTAATGATTTCTCCTCTACATTCTACCCTTTCTCTCTTTCTTTTTTTGTTTTCTGAGATGGAGTCTCGCTCTGTCGCCCAGGCTGGAGTGCCGTGGCGCGAACTCGGCTCACTGCAAACTCCGCCTCCCAGGTTCAAGCAATTCTTGTGCCTCAGCCTCCCGAGTAGCTAGGATTACAGGCACATGCCACCATGTCTGGCTAATTTTTGTATTTTTGTAGAGATGGGCTTTCACCATGTTGGCCAGGTGGGCTTCAAACTCCTGACCTCAAGTGATCCTCCCTCCTCGGCCTCCCAAAGTGCTGGGATTATAGGTGTGAGCCACTGAGCCTGGCCCGTTTTTACTTCTTACCTAACCCCTCAATGAATCTCTATGACGAATGTCCAGGGCTCGTCCCACTCACTTTTCTTACTGGTTGATTCTAGAGTTGGGATGACACTGAGCTACCTGGATTGCTGTCTTCTGCAAGTGTTTTGGACTGTAGTTTCTTCCAGTACTGTTCCTATATATCTGATCCTGTTAGATATCTATCTCTCAGGCACGTTGCAACATTTCTGGTAAAGCCCTTTCTTGCTTTTTAAGCTGTTATAAATTGGGATCTGTATTTATGGGGGTGTGTGTGTGTGTGTGTGTGTGTGTGTAGCATGTAGAAATGTCAACAGTCCTGGGGATATAGTAGGTATTCAATAAGTAGTGTATATTTTGAATTCATAAAAAATGAATATATGGGCTGGACACAGTGGCTCACACCTATAAATCTCAGCACTTTGTGAGGTTGAGGCAGGAGGATCACTTGAGCCCAGGAGTTTGAGAGCAGCCTAGGCAACATAGTGAGACCCCCACATCCCTATTTTATAAAAAAGAAGAAGAAGAAGAAGGAGGAGGAGGAGGAGGAGGGAGGAAGGAGGGAGGAGGAAGAAGAAGGAGGAAAAAGGAGGAAGAAGGAGGGAAGAAAGGAGAGAAAGACATCTATAAGGAACTTACAAAGAAATTTACAAAAAAAAAAACATTAAAAAGTGGGCAAAGAACATGAACACTTTTCAAAAGAAGACATACATGCAGCCAACAATCAATCGCATAAAAAAAGCTTAACATCACTGATCATTAGAGAAATGCAAATCAAAACTATAATGAGATACCATCTCTCCCCAGTCAGAATGGCTGTTACCAAAAAGTCAAAAAATAGGCTGAGCACAGTGGTTCATGCCTCTAATCTCAGCACTTTGGGAGGCCAAGGAGGGTGCATCACCTGAGTTCAGGAATTCGAGACCAGCCTGGCCAACATGGTGAAACCCCATCTCTACTAAAAATAGAAAAATTAGCTGGGCCTAGTGGCAGGCCCCTGTAATCTCAGCTATTTAGGAGGCTGAAGCAGGAGAACCGCTTGAACTGGGGAGGTGGAGGTTGCAGTGAGCTGAGATCGTGCCATTGCACTCCAGCCTGGGCAACAGAGCAAGAATCCATCACGAAAAAAAAAAAAAAAGTCAAAAAATAACTGATGCTGGTGAGATTGCAAAGAAAAAGGAACACTTATACCCTGTTAGTGGGAGTGTAAATTAGTTCAACCATTGTGGAAGAGAGTGTGGTAATTCCTCCAAGATATAAAAACAGAAATACCATTCAACTCAGCAATCCCATTACTGAGTATATACCCAAAGGAATATAAATTGTTCTATTATAAAGACACATGCACGCATATGTTCATTGCAGCAATATTCACAGTAGCAAAGACATGGAATCAACCTAAATGCCCATCAGTGGTAGACTGGATAAAGAAAATGTGGTGCATATACATCCTGCAATACTATGCAGCCATAAAAAAGAATGAGATTATGTATTTTGCAGGAACATAGATGGAGCTGGAGGCCATTATCCTTAGCAAACTAATGCAGGAACAGAAAACCAAATACCGCATGTTCTCACTTATAAGTGGGAGCTAAATGATGAGAACACGTGGACACATAGAGGGGAACATCACACACTGGGGCTTATCCAAGGGTGGAGGTGGGAAGAGGAAGAAGATCAGGAAAAGTAACTAATGAGTACTAGGCTTAATACCTGACTGATGGAATAATCCATACAACAAATCTCCATTGGGGCAGGAGGGAGGTAATCCCAGCACTTTGGGAGACCAAGGTGGGAGGATCACTTGAGGCCAGGAGTTCAACACCAGCCTAACCAACATGGCAAAACCCCCCTCTACTAAAAATACAAAAAATTAGCCAGGCATGGTGGCACACCCCTGTAGTCCCAGGTGTTAGGGAGGCTGAGGCACAAGAATCGCTTGAACCCAGGAGGCAGAGTTTACAGTGAGCCGAGATGGCGCCACTGCACTCCAACCTGGGAGACAGCCAGACTCCGTCTCAAAAAACACACACACACATACACACACACACATACACACACCCCATGACACAAGTTTACCTATGTAACATACCTGCACTTGTACCCCTGAACTTACAAGTTAAAAATAAATAAATGAATAAATAAATAAATAAATGGTAAAATAAAAAAAAATAATTAATGCGTATGTGTTATGTTTTTTCTGTTGTTGTTCTTGTCTGTACATCATTCCTATTTCTTCTTATATTTATTTATTTATTTATTTATCTATTTATTTGAGACAAAGTCTCACTCTTTCACCCAGGGTGGAACACAGTGGCGTGATCATGGCTCACTGTAGCCTTTACCTCCTGGGCTCAGGCAATCCTCCTGCCTCAGCCTCCAGAGTAGCTGGGACCACAGGTGCATGCCAATATGCCCAGCTAATTTTTTAATTATTTGTAGAGACAAGGTCTCACTGTACTGCCCAGACTGATCCTGAACTCCTGGGCTCAAGCGATCCGCCCACCTCGGCCTTTCAAAGTGCTGGGATTACAGGCATGAATTACTGTACTCAGCCCATTCCTATGTCTTTTGAAGAATGTATCCTTCTTTCCCCCAACACATGTGCTTGTGGTAGGGTTATCAAATAAACCCAGGCCCCGAGACCACATGTAGGGACCGGTGACCCAAGCCTAACCAAACAGTAATATCTTATTTTCATGGCCATATTTACTGATACAAAACAGAATAGGTATGTTCCAATAAGTCTCATGGTCCAATATGTCTCCTTCTGCAGGAGTGAAAGAAGTCAACACACGAATAGGCTGAGCCAGAGTTGTGGAGGATAAGGGATGTAGATAGACAAAGAGAAACCTGGAGGGCAATTGCATTTGAACCACTAGATATGGCAGCCAAGTTCACCTTTTAACTTTCCAGAGACACAGGTCAAACGATTGCCATTTGTGTTTAAGCTTATTTGAGCTGGGACTCTATAACGTACAACTAGAAGAGTCCTGACTAATACAATGTCTAAAGAAAGACTATTTCAACTTCGAGGAGGATTGGTCAGCATTGTAATCTCACAGCTCTGAAAAGCAGTGTACCTTCAGTATTGTCCAGGAGAATGGCTGTCACAGACATAATCCTGTAGTGGAAATGGAATCACTAAGTCTTTAAGATCAGCCAGCTAATTTCCCTTGATCTAATTCCCAGGGCACCAAGGAGCCTCTGATTATAAATTGCCTGCCCAGGTAGAATTGCCTAGAAAGAGAGTAAGCAATGAACAAGAATATCCAGTATACTCAATACTTGTTTTGTTCATTGTTAAGCAATAAGTTGTCAGTGCTCTAAAATCAGATCACTTTGGTGAATGCTAATATTGAATTTTCTGAACCTAGAAAGGCCTTGAGCCAACATAATCTAGTGGTTAAAATATAGATTCTAGCGCCAGACTGCTTGGAGTTGAATCACAGCTCTGCTACTAGCTGCGTAATTTGGGTTAACTTATTTAACCTATCTGTTCCTTATTTTCTCATTTATAAAATGGGACTATAATAGTAACTACCTCACAGGGTTGTTAAATGAGAATTATACACGTTAAAACCTATAAAGGAATTAAAATATAGTAAATACTATATAAGTACTTGGAAAAATAAAATAAATATCCTAAGGTGAGGAAGAGACCTGGAATGTGGTATCCACTCCAGGGAGACCGAATGACTGCCTCTCCAATACACGAAGAAGTTTAGAACCTATTTCCATAATTGGTTTACATTTCTAAGTGATGGGCTGAATTCTAAACTTCTAGAGGACAGGAACTGTGCCATAGTCATCTTTATGTTTCTAATGCCTGGGACTTTATAGGCCCAAAGAGACAGAAAGTACCCTGTTCATGAAATACAAAGATACGGGTCGAATCTTCACCATACCACCTACTTAGGAGTTTTTCTGGAGCAATTTGGTTAACCTCCCTGATCCTCATTTCCTGCAGCAGCAGTAAAATGAGAATAATAATACCTCTCTCAATTATTGAGAGGATGAAAGAAGATAATTTAGGGAAGTGTCTGGGATGTAGTACATGTTCAGTCAATATGGGTTTCCTTCCAATGCTAAAGTTTATAGTTATATAAGTATTTTTCATATTATTTAAATAAAGGAGAATATATTCATTTAAGCATGCTATGACAAAGTAGCTTTGCAGAGCTTATAAGGTCAGCTGCTAGCATCATGACAATAATGCTTTAAGAAAATACATAAAAGCCTGAGCGTGGTGGCTCATGCCTGTAATCTCAGCACTTTGGGAGGCCGAGGCGGGCAGATCACCTAAGGCCAGGAGTTCAAGACCAGCCTGGCCAACATGGTAAAACCCTGTCTCTACTAAAAATATACAAAAAATTAGCCGGGCATGGTGGTGCATGCCTGTAGTCTCAGCTACTCGGTAGGCTGAGGCAGGAGAATCACTTGAACCCAGGAGGTGGAGGTTGCAGTGAGCCAAGATCACACCACTGCACTCCAGCCTGGGTGACAGAGCGAGACTCCATCTCAAAAAAAAAAAAAAATACATAAAACATAAATGTATGACTTTTTAGGGAAATGATTTCACTTTCTGAATCCTTGGCCAGGACTTTTAACTTTAAATGAGATAGAATCCGCTGAGATACTGGTTGGTATACTAGTTATTAAAAATCTTCCTTACAGGGCATGGGAAAATAAATTCAAATGTATTCACTTCTTTATACATTCAAAATCTATTTTGATGAGCATCTATTATGAGCTAGGCACTTTGCTAGAGATTAACTACTCATTTTCTATGTTGAATCTGCAATGAACATAATTTGCATCTTCTTTAGCTTTAGTTCTTAACAGATGACATGTTCAAATTTCTTCAGATGCTGATTACTCATTCATTCATTCAATATATATTGAGATCTGTTCTATCCCAGTCACTCTGCTAGATGCTGGGGACATAATAGCAAACAGACAGATAAGGCCCCAGCCATCACGGAGCTTACATTTCCATTGGGGGAAGGTAAGGCAAAGAAGTAAAATAATTACAAACTACCGTGAGTACAAGAAGGGACACAAAAAAGGAAGAAAGATGTACAATAGCAGGGGAGGGAGCAAGGAAGCTTCCATCAGGATGCTTGGGGAAGGTCTCAAGGCAGGGATCATCCCGGATCACTGCTCTGTGAGTGGCACGTAGAACATGCCTGGAACACTAGGCACTCAATATATGAGTAAGGAGATAACACATAAGCTGAAACCCAAGATTGGCAACCATTCAAAGAGAAGAGCATTCCAGCCAGAGAAAACAGCACATACAAAATCACTGAAGTGGAGAAGAACTTGGAATATTTGAGTTCTTGAAAAAGATCAGTGTGGCTGGAGCAAAGTGATCAAGGAGGGACAAGAGTAGGAAAAGATGAGGCTGGAAAAATTGACAGGGACCCAGCCAGATTATGCCGGGCCTCAGAAGCAATGATAAGGAGTTTGTAGTTTATATAATTTTTAAAAAAATAAACAGAATAATTCTAGTAATATGGGTGTAACTAAAGGGAAATATAGTCCCTAAGCAAGACACTACCTATGATTTGTTTTTTTTCAAGTTAATCAACCTCTTTATTTGAAGACAGGGCAAAATAAATAAAAATATTTCTCCTTCACTTCTGGCTCAGATTTGGCATTTCTTTTTTTTAAGTTTTATTTTAAGTTCAGGGGTACATGTGCAGGTTTGTTACATAGGTAAACTTGTGTCATGGGGGTTTGTTGTACAGGTTATTTCATCACCCAGGTATGAAGCCTAGTACCCATTAGTTACTTTCCCTGATCCTCTTCCTCCTCCCACCCTCCACCCTCTGATAGGCCCCAGTGTGTGTCGTTCGCCTCTATGTGTCCATGTGTTCTCATACAGGTGCTCCTTGATTTACAACGGGCGTAAGTCCCAATAAAACCATCTTAAATTGGGGCCAGGTGTGGTGGCTAATACCTGTAATCCCAGCACTTTGGAAGGCCAAGGTGGGCAGATCATAAGGTCAGGAGATCGAGACCATCCTGGCTAACATTGTGAAACCCTGTCTCTACTAAAACTACAAAAAAAAAAAAAAATTAGCCGGGCGCGGTGGTGGGTGCTTGTAATCCCAGCTACTCGGGAGGCTGAGACGGTAGAATGGTGTGAACTCAGGAGGCAGAGCTTGCAGTAAACTGAGATCATGCCACTGTATTCCAGCCTGGGTGACAGAGTGAGATCTGTCTCAAAACAAACAAACAAACAAAAAAACATTTTAAATTGGAAATACTGTAAGTCAGAAATGCATTTAATACACTTAACCTACCAAACATCATAGCTTAGTTTAGCCTACCTTAAATATGCTCGGAACACTTACATTAGCCCAACGTTATATTAGTTGGGCAAAATCATCTAACACAAAGCCTATTTTATAATAAAGTGTTGGATATCTCATATAACTTACTGAATAATGCACTGAAAGTGAAAAACAGAATGGCTGCATGGGCACTTGAAGTATGGTTTCAACTGCATGCATATTGCTTTCGTACCATTGGAAAGTAAAAAAATCGTAAGTTGAACCATTGTAAGTTGAGGACTGTCTGTATATTTCTATGACTCGTGACTAAAGTTGACAAGAGAAGGATTATGAAGATGTACTTGATGGAATTCCAGGCATGTTAGCATAGTTCTTAGTAGGTCTTAAAATGGAAATAAAACTCAAGGCTTTATTCTGAGAAATTCTTCAAGCCGCTTTGTTAAATTCACATCAGCACTAGAAAAGTACACAATATCTGCATAGATTTAAACTTTTATCACAATTCAAAAGCGAGATATGATAAGATCCTTAGGATTTGGGTTGTGGAAATAAAGTATTAATAATACTCTCTCTTGGCCGGGCACGGTGGCTCATGCCTGTAATCCCAGCACTTTGGGAGGCCAAGGTGGGAGGATCATGAGGTCAGGAGTTCAAGACCAGCCTGACCAACATGGTGAAACCCTATCTCTACTAAAAATACAAAAATCAGCCTGGCGTGGTGGTGAGCGCCTGTAATTCCAGTTACTCAGGAGGCTGAGGCAGGAGAATCACTGGAACCCGGGAGGTGAAGGTTGCAGTGAGCCGAGATCATGCCACTGAATTCCAGCCTGGGCGACAGAGAGAGACTCTGTCTAAAAAAAAACAAAAAACAAAAAACAAAAAACCTAGGTTGCGCGCAGTGGCTCATGTCTGTAATCTCATTACTTTGGGAGGCCGAGGCGAGCAGATCACAAGGTCAAGAGATCGAGACCATCCTGGCCAACATGGTGAAACCCCATCTCTACTAAAAATTCAAAAATTAGCTGGGTGTGGTGGCATAAGCCTGTAGTCCCAGCTACTTGGGAGGCTGAGGCAGGAGAATCGCTTGAACCCGGGAGGTGGAGGTTGCAGTGTGCCAAGATCACGCCACTGCACTCCAGCCTGGCGACAGAGTAACACTCCGTCCCAAAAATAATGGCCAGTACGGTGGCTTGCGCCTGTATTCCCTAGCACTTTGGAAGGCCAAGGCAGGCGGATCATAAGGTCAGGAGATCAAGACCATCCTGGCTAACACGGTGAAACCCCATCTCGACTAAAAAATACAAAAAATTAGCCGGGCATGGTGGCAGGCGCCTGTAGTCCCAGCTACTCAGGAGGCTGAGGCAGGAGAATGGTGTGAACCCGGGAGGTGGAGCTTGCAGTGAACCAAGATCGCGCCACTGCACTCCAGCCTGGGTGAGAGAGCAAGACTCTGTCTCAAAAATAATAATAATAATAATACTCTCTCTTTAATTGTCTTTAGGGGTACTTCATAGAGCCACCCACTTAGATAACCTTCTGTAAATATCCCCAAATTGCATTCCCTACCTCAGTTTATGGACACATAAACTGAAACAGGAAAAAGAATGAACTGGGATAGGTTGAGTATACATTTTTTCCTTCACCTCTATTGACCCTATCTGTATTTCTTCCACTAGCAAAGGCAACAAAAAAAGGGAACAAATAAAGCCCTTCTCTGCAGGTAAAAATATTAGTCCAGAATGATTTGGGGCCATAAAAATGGGATAAAAGTAAGTTGAATTACTCTGACTGGAGGGTGACAACCAATTTGATCTGACCCTTCATCTTTTTCCGTGCTCCAAATCATAAAAATCTAAACATATAACTGCAATAAAATAGGAATGCCATTTGGAATTATTGTGACAATTGTTATAGAGATTAACATTTTAATTGAAAACTTCCTATGTGTAAAAATAGTTTAAACAGGATGACTTAGTTCATTTTCCGTTTCTATAACAGAATACCATAGACTGGGTAATTTATAAAGAACAGACGTTTATTTGACTCGTGGTTCTAGAGACTGGGAAGTCCAAGAGCATAGCACAAGCATCTGACAAGGGTCATCCCACGGCAGAAGAGTGGAAAGGGGAAGCGAGCACATTAGACAGGGAGACAAGATGGGGGCCAAACTTATCCTTTTAGCAGGAGCCCACTCCCAGGACAATGAACCTACTCTTGAAATAATGGCACTAATCCATTCATGAGGGCTCTTTAATCACCTCTTAAAGGCCCCACCTCTTATTTAATACTATCATAATGGCAATTAAGTTTCCAGCACATGAACTTTGGGGGACCTATTTAAACCATAGCACAAGAGATAAGAGGAAATATCAGATGTGAACTAGTTCATTCAAAAGGAATTAATAGTTTTTGCTTTTAAAAAATTCAAATCAGTTGCACCTTTTGGTATTACTCTGTAAAAAACACTTAAAATACATTATACCATGTTACCCTCACAGCAACCCTTGAGGTCAGTTTTAATATTTCCATTTTGTAGAGGAGTCTTAGAGAGGTTATTAACCCAAAGTCACACAAATGACATTGTTGTAATAATAATGGCAAAGTCAGATTCAAACCCAAGCTGACAATTTTTCATCACTTTGTAAATAGATATAACACCCTCAATAATTATTTTACATCACCATTATCTGAAATTAGCTCATTAAGGACTCTAAATCAGATGCTTAACAGCAACCATCTTGTTTTGAAAACCACCCCATTACGTTTGTATAGCATTTGTCACAAAGTGTTTTCATTGGATCTTTACCACATCCTCTGAGGTAGGTAGGCAGATGTTATAGAATAGGAAATTGAGGTGCTGAGAGAGGCAGTCACTGCCCCAAGGTAAGGCTAAGTTGGATTTTCACAGTTCAGCATCTCTATATTGAGGAATCTCTATTGTGCTGTGAGTTGTGTGCGTCTACATCAGGGCCCCACACTGGGCTAGAAGCTCTTTGAGGGCTGGTCCTGCCTATGTCCTGTTTGTGACCTGGATGCCTAGCCCAGTGTTGATAGCCCATATAGAGTTATGTCACTCCATAAACATTCTAAACAGCTTTATCAAGGTATAAATAGCTATGAAATAATATGAAATATGTATATTGGTCTTTGCCCCTAGGTCCTGACACAGAGCTCTTAAAACCATTGTCAATAGGGACACTAGGAGAATCTTTTGTTATAATATTCAGATTTTTTTTTTTTTTTGAGACAGAGTCTTGCTCTGTCACCCAGGCTGACGTACAGTGGCACAATCTTGGCTCACTACAACCTCTGCCTCCTGGGTTCAAGCAATTCTGCTGCCTCAGACTCCCAAGCAGCTGGGATTACAGGTGCCCGCCACCAGGCCCAGCTAATTTTTGTATTTTCAGTAGAGATGGGGTTTCACCATGTTGGCCAGGCTGGTCTTGAACTCCCGGCCTCAAGTGATCCACCAGCCTTGGCCTCCCAAAGTGCTAGAACTATAGGCGTGACCACCGCACCTGGCCTTGTCTATACTTAATTTCTATTTTCTCTCCTCTCTCGAACCCACTCCAATCAAGTCTTCCTTCCACTGTTTCACTGAAACTGCACTTACGAAAATCACCAATGACCTCCATGCAGTCAAATCTAAAGGACGAATCTCAGTTCTTATCTTGCTCTGCCTATCAGTAGCATTTGTCTTACCGGTTGGTCTCTTCTTTTTTTTTTTTTTTTTTGAGACACAGTCTCGCTCTGTCGTCCAGGCTGGAGTGCAGTGCTGTGGTCTCGGCTAACTGCAAGCTCCACCTCCCTGGTTCACGCCATTCTCCTGTCTCAGCCTCTCAAGTAGCTGGGACTACAGGCGCCACGCCCGGTTAATTTTTGTTTTGTTTTGTTTTATATTTTTAGTAGAGACGGGGTTTCACCGTGTTAGCCAGGATGATCTCGATCTCCTGACCTCGTGATCCGCCCGCCTCGGCCTCCCAAAGTGCTGGGATTACAGGCTTGAGCCACCACGCCCAGCTGGTTGGTCTCTTCTACCTGAGACCCTTTCTTCACCTTGTCTCCAAGACACCACCCTCCGTGGTTCTCCTCATACCTCAATTGCATTCCTTCTCTGCATTCTTTGTTGAGGTCTTCTTTATTTTCCTAACCTTTAAAAACTGGTGTACCTGGGTCACATTCCACAGACTTTTTCTCTTCTCTATCTACATATCCTCACTCCTCGCTGTTCTCAACCAGACCATTTATATGTTATTGCCTCCCAAATTCATATATCTAGCTGTCTTCGTCTGTTTTTGCTGCTATAACAAAATAGCACTGACTGGGTAATTTATAAATAATAGAAATTTATTTCTCACAATTTTGGGAGCTGGGAAGTCCCAGCTCAAGGTGCTGAAAGATTCAGTGTATGAGGCCGGGCGCGGTGGCTCAAGCCTGTAATCCCAGCACTTTGGGAGGCCGAGGTGGGCGGATCACAAGGTCAGGAGATCGAGACCATCCTGGCTAACATGGTGAAACCCTGTCTCTACTAAAAATACAAAAAACTAGCCGGGCGAGGTGGCGGGCGCCTGTAGTCCCAGCTACTCGGGAGGCTGAGGCAGGAGAATGGCGTAAACCCGGGAGGCGGAGCTTGCAGTGAGCTGAGATCCGGCCACTGCACTCCAGCCTGGGCGACAGAGCGAGACTCCGTCTCAAAAAAAAAAAAAAAAAAGATTCAGTGTATGATAAAGGGCTCTATCTGCTTCCAAGATGCTGTCTTGTTGCTGTGTCCTTTACAAGAGACAAATGCTGTGTCCTTACATGGAAGAAGAGACGAAAGGGCCAGGCAGCTTTTACAAGGGCATTAATCCCATTCAAGAGGGCAGAGCCCTCATGGCCTAATCACCTCCCAAAGACCCCACCTCTTAATGCTCCTTGGGGTTTAAGTTCCACACATATGAATTTTGGAGGGACACATACATTCAAACAATAGCACTAGCCCAACTTCTTACCCAAATTCTAGAAATATGCATTTATCCAGCAGGCTATGTGACATCTCTATTTGGATGTCTACAGGCATCTAAACAAGCCAAAAACAAAACTCCTGATCTTCTGAAGAGCCTCATATTGCTCTTCATTCAGCTCACCATTTCATAAAAGTAGTAACTCCTTTCTTCCACTTGTTCAGGCCCAAATCTGGGAATCTATCTTGACTCTTACTCCTCCTCTCACGTCCCACATGCACTCCATTAGAATACCCAGTAAGCCATTCCTGCAAAACTTATTCATAGTCGGACTGCTTCTTATTACTCCTGCTCTGCCAGTTTAGTCCAAACCACCATCATTGCTTGCCTGAATCATTGCGGTAGCCTCACAATTGGTGCTCCACTTCTATCCACATCCCCCTCACTCGATTTTTTACCCAGTGAAGTGATACTTTTAATATTCAAATTAGATCATGTTCGTTTTCTGTTTGAAACTCTCCTGTGGTTTCCCATTCTACTCAGGGTGAAATAAGCTCTTCTATGATATGCGTCTACCACCAGGATCTCCACCCACTCTTATCTCATTTCCTATAGCTCTCCAGTGTTCACCCTACTCTGTCCACAATGGTATCCTTGCTATTCCTCAGTTACGTCAAGCACACCCCATCTCAGAATCTTTGTACTTCTAATATTCTCCAGACATTCACAGGTAATACCCTAACTTCCTTAATAGCTAGGCCTTTCCTAACTACCCCCATATAAAATAAATTTTCTCATCTCTCTCTGTCCCCTTATCCTGATTTTTTTTTTTTTAAATTAGCTGCCTCAGGACATCTTCGAATATCTTAACTTATTATTCTTCATAGCATTATTTAAAAATGTTTCATTTTTAAATAATTATAGAGTCATACGTAGTTGTAAAAAATTATACCAAGATTCTGTGTACCCTTTATTCAGTTTCCTACAATGGTCACATTTTACAAAACTGTAGTGAACTATCACGACTAAGAAATTGACATTGCTACAGTCAAGATACAGAGTATTTCCACAGTTCCACCACCTCAGAATCCTTCGTGCTGCCCTTTTATAGCCACATCCACTTCCCTTAACCCCTGACAACCACTAATCTGTTCTCTATTTCTATCATTTTGTTACTTCAAGAATGTTATATAGCCCAGGCACAGTGGCTCACTTTTGTAATCACAGCACTTCGGGAGGCGGAGGTGGGCGGATCACTTGAGGTCAGGAATTCAAGACCAGCCTGGCCAACACGGTGAAACCCCATCTCTACTAAAAATACAAAAATTAGCCAGGCATAGTGGCAACGAGCCTATAATCCCAGCTACTCGGGAGGTTGAGGTAGGAGAATCACTTGAACCCGGGAGGCGGAGGTTGCAGTGAGCAGAGATCACACCGCTGAACTCTAGCCTGGGCGACAGAGCAAGATCCATCTCAAAAAAAACCACAACACAGATTCCTGGGCTCCATCTCCAGAGTTATGGATTCAGTAGGTCTGGGGTAAGGGTCGAGAATCTGAATTTCTGACTAGTTCCCTGATGATGCTGATGATGCTGATGCTGCTGATTCATGGACCACACTTTGAAAATAACTGTCTTAGAACATTTTAAAATTTCCCTCCTCATCTTCACCTGCCTGACTTATTACTTAACCTGTAGTCCTTCCCTCAGCTCAATACATGGTGTTCCATGGCACACTGGACTTACCTTATCACCTATCATACTCTACCGTAAAATCTTATTAATAAGTGTTTCTTGCTCACCAGACTGTATCCTCAACACCTAGCACAGAGTCTGGCACAGAATAGGCACTCAATTTATATGATGACTGAATAAATTCCTTAATTTTGACAATTTAATAGATTCAACTGAAGCAATATCTGTGCAGCCATACAGTATTTAGAAGAAAACGCTCCTATGTACTAGAAATAAAAAATGAAAACATCAAGGCAAGGATCTCTTGATTGATAGGTTTAAGGAAAAATATATCAAGGTTTTTTTAGTTAAGATTTGCTGGGAAGTTTTTGTGTTTGCTGCAATTCATTTCAACCAAAACACCAGACTGAAATAATGATGGACAACAAAGGTCAAGAATGCAAGTTGATTTAAAAAAAAAAAAAAAAAAACCAAAAACTTGACCTATTATTTTTTCAATAATTGCTTCAAAGTCTGTATTTTGTTCTACTAAAAGTGCACTCTTGCTGGGCGTGATGGCTCACAGCTATAATCCCAGCACTTTGGGAGGCTGAGGTGGGTGGATCACGTGAGGTCAGGAGTTAGAGACCAGCCTGGCCAAATTGATAAAACCCTGTCTCTACTAAAAATACAAAAATTTGCCAGGCATGGTGGCGGGTGCTTGTAATTCCAGCTACTTGGGAGGCTGAGGCAGGTGAATCGCTTAAACCCGGGAGGCAGAGATTGCAGTGAGTTGAGATTGTGCCATTGCACTCCAGCCTGTGCAATGGAGCAATACTCTGTCTCAAAAAAAAAGAAAAAAAAAAAAAGTACACTCTTTGCCTTCAGACTAAACACCCCAAACCACAAGACTATCTAACACAACCAAGTCTTGAAAACAACTCTTTGACTCACACCTGGCCAGATGCTGAAATCTGAACGTATTTGCTTGTAGAGGTCTACAAACTACTGTCTAAAATTTCAAAATAAAGAAAAAAACTCTAGAAACCTAAAGTTTTTCATAAGTTCGTGGCAAACTATTTAGCAGCAAGATCTGAGCTAAACAGATGTATATATGTTTCTAGCCTTTGTTTATCCTACGTATGGTTAATACTAATGCATTTTTTGCATGCATATTTTGGTTTGATAGCAAGATACTGCTCCAGATCCTGCTGGGCTGTTACAGAATATATGGGATATGCATTATATTCCTGTCTAAAATCCTGACAACTCTCAGTTCTGAAACACATCTGGCAAGAAAGAATTTGGATACAGGATTATGTGCCTATGCTAAGAATGAGATACGAATTTCTCTTAATCTCTGTTATTTATCTACTGTATTCCAAATATTTATCCAAATATACCCTCTGTTATCTTATTGCTTCATATGTGAAAATTTGTCTTGAAAGTAGTTTTCTTCATTTTATCTATTTTAATATCAGTTAAATGTGTTGGAAATTCAATGTTCCCATTCATATGTTAGACTTTCTTTTTAAATCAGATTATAGGGAATTCTATACTTCTTTGGGATCCCTGTGGCTCACTTCCATCAGATGAATCATCGTCATCCTCATATGAATCATCGCCAGAACAATTTCAAAGTATAGAACTAAAAGATATATCTAGTGGATAACATTATTTTGGAATGCATTTGGAAGATTAATGTCACATTTATAAGCCATTGACATTTGGCAGTCTCAACAGATGAAAGCCTAATTTTTGCAGATTAAGATGTGAAGGGGGCAATGACAAACTGAAATTATTGCAAAGAGAAAAAAAAACCCACCTAAAATATATTTAGGAATGAACCAAACAAGAAATGTGTGGATCTGTGTGAAGAAAATGCTACTGGGAAACTTTAAAAGAAAACTTGGGTAAATGGAGGACCACATGTTTTCAGGTGGCATATTTAGTCTCAAAACAAAGAACAGTCGGGTGAGCTTAAATTGAAAGAGGGGTCTATTTGTTTTGGTGTTTTTTTGTTTGTTTTGTTTTTTTTGTTTTTGAGATGGAGTCTTGCCCTGTCGCCCAGGCTGGAGTACATTATGATCTCGGCTGACTGCAACCTCCACCTCCCAGGTTCAAGTGACTCTTCTGCCTCAGCCTCCCGAGTAGCTGGGATTACAGGCATGTGCTACCACGCCTGGCTAATTTTTGTATTTTTAGTAGAGACGGGGTTTCACCATATTGGCCAGGCTGGTCTCAAACTCCTGACCTCATGATCCCCTGCCTTGGCCTCTCAAAGTGCTGGGATTATAGGTATGAGCCACCAAGTCTGGGCAAAAAGGGGTCTATTTGAAGGAGGAGGGGTACCTTGTGGAGATCCCTAAGAGTGGATAGGGCAGTAGAGACTTAGTAGTGACAAGCTAGGACCTGGAAAGCCCCAGAACCCAGGGCAGGTAATCCATCATCCCCCTCTGTCGCCACAGGACTTCGAAAATGCTTCTTTGTGAATCTGCTTCTTTCTGCAGCCTTGCTTTCTCTGTAATACATACATGTGGATCAAACATCTCTCCCTCCTTTTCCCTTACTTTCTAGGTCAAGAGACCAGTTAAAACTATGTAACTGCACATTTCCAGGAAAGAATCTGATTGGACCAGCTTGAATCGGTTTTCTACCCACCCCTAGTCCACATTTCCGGGAAAGAGAATCTGATTGGACCAGCTTGAATCAGTTTTCTACCTGCCTCTATTCCAATCAGCTATGGCAAGGGAGAAGCGGGTTAATAAAGGATAAAGATGCCAACTGGGACGTGGGGGAGTGGTGGAGGCAAACTGACTGGCATGTTCATTATAAACATATGAACAGTTCCATATTGTGGAGAGGCAATAGGACAAGAGCACAGGCTCTGGGGTCAAACTGCCTAGCTTTGACTTTTGACCTCGCCACTTAGCAGCTTGACTTTGGACAAATTATTCAATTTCTTTTTCTTTTTTTTTTTTTTTTGAGATGGAGTCAGTCTCGCTGTCACCCAGGCGGGAATGCAGTGGCGCTGTCTTGGCTCACTGCAACCTCCACCTCCCAGGTTCAAGCGATTCTCCTGCCTCGGCCTCCTGAGTAACTGGGACTACGGGCGGGTGCCACCACACCCGGCTAATTTTTTGTATTTTTAGTAGAGACAGGGTTTCACCATGTTAGCCAGGATGGTCTTGATCTCCTGACCTCCTGATCCGCCCACCTCGGCCTCCCAAAGTCCTGGAATTACAGGCAAGAGTCAATGTGCGTGGCCAAATTATTCAATTTCTTTATGCCTCGGTTATCCCATCTGTAAAATGAGGGTGATAATAGAGTTGTGTGGATTACATAACACAAATAAGGCACTTCGTAGTTTACGTATTTATTACTTTTATAAAGATATCCATTGCCCCTAAATTTATCAATAAAAGTAACTGCAATCGCAATCAAAGTTACAATTTTTTTTTTTTTTTTTTTGACAGAGTTTTGCTCTTGTTGCCCAGGCTGGAGTGCAATGGTGTGATCTCGGCTCACTGCAACTTCCAACTCTCGGGTTCAAGCGATTCTCCTGCCTCCGTCTCCCAAGTAGGTGGGATTACAGGCATGCACCACCACGCCCGGCTAATTTGGTATTTTTAGTAGAGATGGGGGTTTCTCCATATTGGTGAGGCTGGTCTCGAACTCCCAACCTCAGGTAATCCACCTGCCTCGGCCTCCCAAAGTGCTGGGATTACAGGCATGAGCCACCACGCCCGGCCACAATTCTTTTTTAATTTGACAAAGTTTAAAGTTACCATGGAAGAAATAATGTATCTCTGGAGAGGATGGCAGGGATATCCTCTGCCATCCTGGGAAGAGCACACAGATTTATACACTATTGGTAATGTTCTAGGTTAAGTTGAGGTTGGCTTCATATTATTATGCTTTTAAACTTACATATATCACAAAATTATATTTTACATGTGTTAAATATATTTTTAAAGACTAGTAAGCAGAGATTTATCCCATCAGAAATGTTTAAATAATCTAAAGGTATGTTAAAACAGTATTACTGCCCAGTAGCAGATAAATCAGTGAAACAGAAAAAGTACATATGGACATTTAGTACAGTCATCCCATGGTAACTATGTGCGACTGTTTCCAGGAACCCCCGTGGATAATAAGTCCATTACATAAAATGTAATATTTGCATATAACCTACCCACATCCATCCTCCCGTATACTTCAAATCACTCTAGATTACTTATAATACCTAACGCAATGTAAATGCATAGCATTTGTGCTGGAATTACAGGCGTGAGCCACTGCGCCTGGCAAATTATTTTTTTTAAACTCTAAAAATGCTAGAAGAAAATACAGGTAACCATGACATCAAAGCTAGAAACAAAGCTAGAAATGAGTCTAATGACTCATTAGACATAACTACATAAAAATTAAAAACTTTCCTCAGTAAAAACAAAACAAAAAACCATAGGTGATATTAAAAGATTAATTTAAAAAACAGGAAAAATATCTGTAAATATCTCAATCAAAGGTTAATATTTCTAATATATAAAAAGCACTTGCAATTTCTAAAATATGAATATTTCATTTTAAAAATAGGCAGAAGTCATGAACTAGCAATTCACAAAAATAGAGCCAATAATTGTATGAAAGATGTTCAGTTTTACACGTAGGCAACAAACTGCAAATTAAAACAGGCCTTTTTTAAAGAGCTCACGCCTGTAATCCCAGCACTTTGGGAGGCCGAGGTGGGCGGATCACAAGGTCAGGAGATCGAGACCATGGTGAAACCCCGTCTCTACTAAAAATACAAAAAATGAGCCGGGCGCAGTGGCGGGCGCCTGTAGTTCCAGCTACTCGGGAGGCTGAGGCAGGAGAATGGTGTGAACCCAGGAGGCGGAGCTTGCAGTGAGCCAGGATCGCGCCACTGCACTCCAGCTTGGGCGACAGAGCGAGACTCCGTCTCAAAAAAAAAAAAAAAAAAAAAAAATAAAGAGATGATAAAGATCAGGAAGATTGACAATATCTAAGATTAGCAAGGAGATGCAGACAGCATATTCGTTCTCATACTGTTAATGGAAAAGTAGTAAATAGGTTTCCAGGGGAGCGTCTGGTAACATCATTTAGAATCTTACAAACGTGCATTTTCCTTGATCCAGTAATTTTACTTCTATGAATTTATTGTAAGAAAATAATCAAGGACATATACAGATTTACATATAAGAATATTCATCTAGGATTGTAGACCTGAAAAGCTGTCAATACCTGAAAAGTCCAACAACTTAGGGACTGGTTGAACAAATTATATCCATACAGCCATTAAAAATGATTCTGTAGGCTGGACCCGGTGGCTCATACCCACCATCCCAGCACTTTGGAAGCCTGAGGTGGGAGGATCACTTGAGCCCAGGAGTTCAAGACCAGCCTGGGCAACAGGGCAAGACCCCATCTCTTAAAAATATATATATATATAAAATATATATATTGAGATTTTACATATACATATACATATATAATGTGTATATATTACATATTATACATATATTATACATATATTATATTACACACATACATTATATATAATGTATACACACGTATACATATATGTATATATAAAATCTATTTTAATTTACCTGCAAAGACATTACTGGGAGACAACGCTGTTACGTTTTCCTATTTTAAAAAACCAAACATCTTTACGTGTATGTATGAAAACTCTAAATTTATGTAGCAATATGTTAATAGTATTATCCATGGTCGCAAAAATGAGAGTTTAAGTTTCTTTTATAAACATGTATGTACTATTGAACTACTGCTATTACAGGGAGCAGGCATTTTTTAAAAGCACTATTCTTACAATCAGGAAATACAGGACACTACTTCGCGGGGGAAGACGGACACTGGGAAGAGTCCACGCCGGCGAAGGCAGGCGAAGACCGGGCTCGCTGACGCCCTCCGTCGCCCGCGCCTCTTCCCACAGCTCTCGGAGGAGCCCAGCGACCGGAAACACGCCACGCCGGGCCTCAGGAATTCTGGGCATGGGACGGACAGCTCGTGACCTCAGAAGGAGGAAAACGGTCACCTTCTGAAAGAAACACGAACTCCTTTTTCCTGTATCAGAACACTTCTCATTCCCCTGAGCGCGGCGTTTCTATCCTGAGGTGTTGGGAGGAGGTTCGAGGTGGGCAGGGTGACGGTTTTCTCTTGGAAATGAAAAACAGCCTTTCCCGCTACCCCCGCCCGCTCACACAAGAGAGGCTTGGAGTCCGCCCCGCGGAAAGCCGTTTCTATGGGTGACGACGTATGGCAACGCGTCTAAGGCGACGTCGGCGAGGGGACTATTGTGTTCCCAAAGTCGTCCTCAAAGGAGGACAGAAGTTTCGGGGAGCCGGGGGCGTAGAGGCGAGGCACGATCTGATTGGCCCGTGGCTCCGCAACTAGGGGGCTGGACGGGGCGGAAGTACGGGCGTGCGCAGGGGCGTCCCCGCGGCGTCCCCGCGCGCCGGCTAGTCTCTCTCACGCCCTTGCGGGTGCGCAGGTCTCTAAACTGGGCGGAGCGAGGGAAGTGATGTGTGGCTTCCGGAAGGACGCGCGTAAATCTTACCCCATAAGTAACAAGTCGCGGTAGTCCAGCGAGGCCTTCTTACGAGACCAAGCCCTTGGTGGGTGTGGCACTGGCGAACCCGAGGAATGAGAAAGGAGGCCCGGCAGAAAGTTCGGGTCAGCTGCTGGCCGCTCCAGGTGTAGCCTAGGGCGGGGAGGGATTGACTTCCCGGAACATCCTGGGGTAAAGACCTCGCAGAACAGCGAAACCGCTGAGGGACTGTTGGGTGGAGAGGCCTTGGAGACGGACAGGCCCACACACTCCCTTTCCTCGTGAGGGTCACCGACCCGCCTACTTGGGAACCAGAGGGACCTGACGGTTGTGTTTGCGGGGTGGAGGTTGATGACCAGTTGTTGAGTGAATAGCAGAGACATTTGCGTAGGAGTGTTGATGCAAGATTTTTTATTTTATTTTATTTTTGAGATGGAGTCTCGCTGTCTCCCAGGTTGGAGTGTAGTGGCGGGATCTCGGCTTATTCCAACCTCCGCCTCACGGGTTCAAGCGATTCTCCTGCCTCAGCCTCCCGAGTAGTTGGTACTACAGGCACGTGCCACCACGCCCGGCTGATTTTTGTATTTTTAGTAGAGACGGGGTTTCACCATATTGGCCAGGCTGGTCTCGAACTCCTGACCTCAGGTGAACCGCCTGCCTCAGCCTCCCAAAGTTGCTGGGATTACAGGCTTGAGCCACTGCCCCCCAGCCTTCTCCCTGCCCCCGCCCCCCAGACGGAGTTTAGCTTTTGTTGCCCAGGCTGGAGTGCAATGGCGCGATCTCGGCTCGCTGCAACCCCCACCTCCTGGCTTCAAGTGATTGTCTTGCCTCAGCCTCCCAAGTAGCTGGGATGACAAGCACCTGCCACCAAGCCCAGCTAAATGTTTTTGTATTTTTGGTAGAGACAGGGTTTCATCATGTTGACCAGGCTGTCTTGGACTCCTGACCACAGGTGATCTACCCGCCTCGGCCTCCCAAAGTGCTCGGATTACGGGCGTGAGCCACCACGCTTGGCCTGCAGGCTGTATATTCATCAGCAGCCCTGGCATCAGCTTCTGGTGAGAACCTCAGGAAGCTTCCACTCATGGTAGAAGGTGAAGGGAAGCCAGTGTGTCACACAGCAAGAGGGGGAGCAAGAGGAAAGGAGGTGCCAGGCTCTTTTTAACAATCAGTTCTCAGAGATTGAGTGAGAACTCATTACTGCAAGGATAGCACCAAGCCATTCATGAGAGATCTGCCCCCATTACTCAGACAACTCCCACTAGGCCTCACCTCCAGTGTTGGGAATCAAGTTTCAACATGAGATTTGGAGAGGAGAAATATCCAAACTGTATTGGGATTCAGCATGTGAATTGGGGGGTGGGGGCACAGACGTTCAATCCATAGTAGTTATTTTTGGTGACCTACCATTTTCATTTTTAGAGAAACAGTTCTTTTTCACTTTTACTTAGCTAACTTTTCTGATATGAATAAAATTGCATATTTGTAATAACGAATATGAGTGACATACACAGATTAAGTACAAACAAACTTTCCTGGTAAGCAAAAATCTCAGCTGGTAAGAGCAGAAGTGCATGGGCCTATTAAGTAGCCTACGACTTTACTATAGCCTGCAGTGTGCTGCATGTTCTATGTGAATTTGCTTTACAGAGGGAATGAGCAAGATTGATTAATCCAGGCTTAGACAAGTGGCCTCTAAAGTGAGCTTATGTTGCTCCACTGTTTTTCCAAACTCCCAGGGTAGAAACTCTTGTGTTTCTACTTGATATAGGAGTCCTTGATATAGGAGTAAATTCATAGGATAAATTTCTAGCTTTGTACCTTTCTTTCACTTGATTAAACGTTATGAAATATGTACTATATGATGAGCCCTGTTCTAAACCCTAAGGATTCAAAGATGAGTAAGACATGGTTCCTGCTCTTGAAAATTTCAGTATAGTAGTATAATTCTCAAAGCTGCCCAAAGGTACAATGACTACATATGCACATGTTAACAACAGGGCCTCTAACTACAATGTATACATGTAAGTCACCGGGGTGCCAGTAAAAATACTTATTTCCACTTTACTTCTGTGAACCTCCTCCCTATAACCCATATCTGATCACAAGAGAAAGACAAATTCCAATAAAGGAGAATCCTGCCTGACCAGGGCTTTTCAAAACTGTCAATATCATCAAAAACAAGGAAAGTTTGAGATAATGGCATCATCCAAAGGAGCCTAAGACAACCACCTAAATTTAAACGTGGTACCCTGGACAGAATCCTGGAACAAAAAAAGGATATTAGGTAAAAAGGCAATCTGAATAAACTATGAACTTCAGTTAATAAGAATTTATCAATATTGGTTCATTAATTGTAATGAATGTTCCATTAATGTGAGATGTTAATAGTAAGGGGAACTGTAGTGGGTAGGGAAGGATATGAGAACTATACTATCTGCTCAATTTTTCTGTAATTCTAAAATTGTTCTAAAAAATAAAGTGTGGCTGGGTACAGTGGCTCACGCCTGTATTCCCAGCACTTTGGGAGGCCAAGCTGCGCAGATCACCTAAGGTCAGGAATTTGAGACCAACCTGGCCAACATGGTGAAACCCTGTATCTACTAAAAATACAAAAATTAGTGGGGCGAGAGGGCGGCTACTGAGAAGGCTAAGGCAGGAGGATCGCTTGAACTCAGGAGGTGGAGGTTGTAGTGAGGCAAGATCACACCACTCCATTCCAGCCTAGGTGACAGAGTGAGACTCCATCTCAAAAAATAATAATAAATAAATAATAAAATTTACTAGCCAGGCATAGTGGTGCCCACCTATCATCCCAGCTACTTGGGAGTCTGAGGTGGGAGAATCACTTGAGCCCAAGAGTTCAAGGCCAGCCTGGGCAACACAGTGAAAACCTGTCTCTTAAAAAATTATTTAAAATTTAAAAATAAAGTTTATTAATTTAAAAGTATGTATATTCTTGTGCTTCTCCCCTGGATTCAATAATTCAGAGATGACTGGAACTCTAAATTATTGATAATATGAATCATTATGAAGTAGGGGATTCATCCAACACTTTGAGAAATACTGCAGATTTAGAGTAATGTAAGTTTCCACAGAAATTGGAGGCCCTAATGAATGACAATATGAGTGTGTTAGCAATAGTGACTTATTCAGGCTATCTCAATGGAGATTTATTACAAGACTGTGTGAGTCAATAAGAGACAGAAGAATCCCACAGAAATCCTAGAGCAGTAATCAAAGCACAGACAAGTCCCATGGAGACGGAAATCACAGGATCCATCTCTAAAACTACATTATTTTGGTAATCCTTCAGTTGCAGTTTGGATACTCTTTAAGAGTGGTATTCCACTTTAACATGATTCAGCTATTCTCTTGATCACTACTACCCTTGGAGGCATTTTCCCCTGCTTCTCTCACTGCTGACTAAATTTTCTTCACATTTCCCAGTTCTCATGGCCAAACTCAGAATCCTATTTCTTTGTCATCATTTGTCACCTCCTGCTTGGGCAGCTTGCTGCCCTTGGTTCACTGCAAAGCAGAAGAGGAATGCAAGGTAGTGTGGCCAGGCTGGAACTACTGACCTCAGGCAATCCACCCACCTCAGCCTCACAAAGTGCTGGGATTACAGGCCTGAGCCACTGTGCTCGGCCTTGTTGATATTCTCTCTTCAAGTGACCAGAGTGTTAAAAATTTTTGAAAGCCTTCATTTCCAATTTTATGTTAGTATTATTGTTATATGGAATAGAAATACCAATTGCTGGAGTAATATAAATTTATTTTAAATTTATAAATATAATTTTTTTAAAAAAATTACATTTATAAATGTATTTGAAGAGTTTACTATGAAGTCAATAATTAAAAGCTAGTTAAATGTAAGCATTTGTTTAATGTTTCAGTTTCTAGTTTTCTGTCTAGGAGGTAATATGCCCAAGGTTCTTTTTGAAAGTGTCTGGCCGGTGTAGGACAAGACAATCTTTCAAGGCTCCAGGTTGGTTAACTGTTTCTCTGCTTTGCATTGACTCAAATTCTCAAGAGCAAGACTGTGGTAAAATACAAAGGGAGAAACTAAACACACAAGAAGCAAAAGCAGGAGAGAGAAGAGGCTAGAAAGGAATGTTGAAGGAAGCAAACCATGTGCAGGGTAGGCTAATGATTCTGTAGTAAAAGATGCCCTCCAATTCTCAAGGACTTAGAACAGAGATTTATTTCCCACTTGTGCTACACTGGGACACTTGCTCATCATGGCAGAGAGAAAGCAGAACATAGCGAACCACTGGCTCTCCAAACTCCTGCCAGGGAGTTGACACACGTCCTGTTCACTCGCATTTTACTGGTCAAAGCAAATTACATGACTGATTTCCTCAGGAAGGGGATATATAATCAGCGTTTAGGAGAGACACCACAGAAAGGGTACCAAATACGAGTCAGCAGTAGACAGAATACCTCATAAAGACTACAGTCTTGTATGGGATTATTTAAAATTACATTTAACCTTATTTCAGCATGATTACTTTGACTAAATTATTTGCTGCCCCAGCTTCAGCATTGGACATAAGAAAGTGAAATAATATCAGGTACTACTGCTGCCACTGTTGTATGAATATAAGAGGGTAGTTTTGTGCCAACCTGTCCTCGAGATATTCTGTCTTACTGGCTCAACTTGAAGCATGTTCCCTTTACTGAGGGGAATATTAGGCACTGATTTGCTTAGACAAATGAGCAAAAATCTCTATTAACACATTTTTCTACAGCTTGAACAATTTCCCCTTAATAGAATTTCATTGACTTGAGATAGAAAGTCATCTGGTGTCATCTGGGGCTTCTGCTTTACAAATGCTAAACATTTATAGTATGATGTTAGTTCAGTCTTATGGACATTGTGGCTGTCTCCCCACTTGTGTTGCAGCCATGTGATTATAGGGTAGGAGAGATGGAGTTCTTATTTTCAGAGATTACCTCTGATTTGCTTATTTAATCAGGCAATTCTATGGCTCTTCTCACAGTAATTGCCAGGTCTAAGCAAATCAGTGCCTACTCTTCCCCTGGCTAAAGGGGAATATGTCCAAATTGAGCCAATGAGATATGAGAGATTACCTGGGGGACTCTGAAAAAGAAGATTCTGAATCCTTCTGAGAGAGCCAGCAGGTGGATAACCACCCATCATGGTTTGCCTGGGACTGCAACATTTTCCTGAACATAGAAATTTCAGCACAAAATCCAGGACAGTCTGGGCAAACTGATAATTTGTCCCAATAGTTACCAGAAGTGAACCCTTTCTTTCCTTCTGGGCAGTGTTATGTGCAGATGTGAAGCTCGTGACTTCTGAGGACATTTTGCCATAAAGAAGGAAGCTAGTCTTATAGTGAAGTTGACAGAGCAGTAAGCTACTAGAAAAACAAAATTGGGTACAGTATTAGGCCATTCTTGTGTTGCTATAAAGAAATACCTGAGACTGGGTAATTTATGAAGGAAACAAGTTTAATTGGCTCATGGTTCTGCAGGTTTCACAGGATGCATAGTGCCAGTATCTGCTCAGCTTCTGGGAAGGCCTCAGGGAGCTTTTACTCATGGTGAAAAGCAAAGAGGGAGCAGGCATGTCACACGTCAAAAGCAGGAACAAAAGGGAGTGGCAGGGTGGGGAGTCCTACACACTTAAGCAACCAGATCTTGTGACTTCTCACTCACTGTTGCAAAGATAGCACCAAGCCATGAGGAATCCACTTCCATGACCAAACACCTCCCCTCCCACCAGGCCCCATCTCCAATATATGGGTTACATCTCAACATGCGATTTGCACGGGGACAAATACCCAAACTATATCAGGTACATTATGGCATTAAAAAATGCCCTGAATCAGGCCGGGCGCGGTGGCTCATGCCTATAATCTCAGCACTTGAGGAGGCTGAGGTGGGCGATCACCTGAAGTCAGGAGTTCAAGACCAGCCTGGCCAACGTGGTGAAACCCCATGTCTACTAAAAATACAAACATTAGCTGGGCATGGTGGCGGGTGTCTGTAATCCTAGCTACTTGGGAGGCTGAGGCGGGAGAATCGCTTGAACCTGAGAGGCGGAGGTTGCAGTGAGCCGAGATCACACCATTGCACTCCAGCCTGGACAACAGAGCAAGACTCCATCTCAAAAAAAAAAAATCCCCTGAATCAAATTAACTCTAAAGCTTCCTTTACCTCTGGTCTTTTCAGTTAAATAAGCTTGTGTGTGTGTGTGTGTGTGTGTGTGTGTATCTTCTTTTTTGTTTATGCTTACTTGAATTTAGTTTCTGCTATTTACAACATAAGGATTGCTTAAGGACACAGTCTTGTGGCAGAGAGTACTGGCTGACCCTCAAAATCACTCTTCCTCTTTCAATGGTAACATAATCCTCAATTTTTAAGTGGGTATAACTGCCCAGAATATAAATACATCTCCAAGTCTTTCTTGTGGCAAGGTGTAGCCTTGTGAGTATGTTCTGGCCAAAAAGATATAAGCAGAAGTATTGTGTACAGCTTTCAGGAAGTGTCCTTAAAAGAGGAACTATGTGCTTTCTCCTTTACCCTTCCTTCCTGAGATGACTGGAGCTATGTTACAACCATTTTAGATCATGAGAGAATTACGAAGAAATCTAGGTCATGCATGGCAGAGCATCAGAAAGAAGGAACCTGGGTTTCAGAGAATTAGGAAGAAATCAAGGTCATGCATGGCAGAGCATCAGAAAGAAGGAACCTGCGTTTCTGACACAATGAAACACTATATGCACCTTGGGGCACTTACTTCCTACTTTATGTTAGAGAAAAATAGACATATATGATATAAGCTACTGTTATTCTGGGGTTTTCTTTTTTCGTCATTCAAAGCTGAGCCAAATCCTAGCTAACACTAAACCTTATATATGTTTCATTATGTACTTTATTTAAAAAAAATTTTTTTTAAGGTTTCAGTCTGTAACCCTGGCTGGAGTGCAGTGGCACGATCACAGCTCACTGCAGCCTTGATCTCCCAGGCGCAAGTGATCTTCTTGCCTCAGTCTCCTAAGTAGCTGGGACTACAAGTGCACACCACCATGCCCAGTTAATTTTCTTTTTTGTTTGTTTGTTTGTAGAGACAGGGGGTTACCCAGGCTGGTCTCAAACTCCTGAGCTCAAGCAATCTGCCTGCCTCAGCCTCCCAAAGTGATGGGATTACTGACGTGAGCTACTGCACCTGGCCTCATGATGTACTGTTTTTTGTTGTTGTTGTTGTTGTTGTTTTAGTTTTAGGTTTTTTTTTTTTTTTGAGACGGAGTGTCGGTCTTGTTGCCCAGGCTGGAGTGCAATGGTGTGATCTTGGCTCACTGTAACCTCCGCCTCCCAAGTTCAAGCGATTCTCCTGCCTCAGCCTCCTGAGTAGTTGGGATTACAGGCATGTGCCACCATGCCCAGCTAATTTTGTATTTTTAGTAGAGACGGAGTTTCTCCATGTTGGTCAGGCTGGTCTCAAACTCCCGACCTCAGGTGATCCACCCGCTTTGGCCTCCCAAAGTGTTGGGATTACAGGCGTGAGCCACTGCGTCCAGCCCTCACAATGTGCTTTCTAATAAGTCAAACTCTACCATGTAACTTATGAATCATAAATGAATCCCACTCCAAATTTCTGAATTATTCCAATTTTTATGAGACATTTTTGATGGGATAAATGAGCATTAGTAGTAAATGTGCTATATTGCAAGAGAAACACAAAAAATGGGAGAATGAACATGAACTTTCTTTTTCTAGTATATTGAGTGTGGAAGTCTTAAACCTTCCAGTTATTAAAAGGGTCAATGATGGATCCAATAGTTTAAATTATAATGTTAATATTTGGACCTGGAAATATATTTTTAAATTATTTATATTCAATCAGCTTTAAAATATTGTAAAACTAGAAAACTGTAATTCAAATTATCTTCTTGTAACATAACTGCTTTAGGAAGTTTCTAGTTCCAAGGAAGATGGAGTGAGCAAATCCCAACCTGTCTTTCCTACTGAATGTAGCTATTAACCTGGAAAGAATGCATGGCTCCCAAACTTGAGGACTCTGAAAAGTAAATCGAAACAGAAAGGTTGGAGAAGAAGGCATGAATATGAAGTACCACTGAACATGCAGAGAACTTACCATTTTTTCCCCTCTGATATCGCTAGTCTGGACTCAGTGCAGCCTAAAAGCCTGAGGTCCAAATCAGTGTGGACAGAAAGAGCTCCAGGAGAAGACTTCTAGATCTGGCTTGAGGGGTGGGAAAAAAGTTTCCTTAATATACAGACAAAGTGGGGGAAATCTCATGTGCCTTGTTTTTTGTTTTGATTTGTTTTGCTTTGCTTTGTTTTTTTTTTTTCTTTTCTCCATTCTCTAGCACCCAAACCTCAAGAAATCCTATAAGAGCAGAAGTGAAAGTGACAGTAAATGGTAAGAGGAGCAGGCAGGTGCCAAAAACTTTGAGAAAAAACAACTTTCCTCTCTAATCAGAGGTGCTGTATTCCCACAAATCAGAGTAGAGTAAATGGCAAACCCCCACTGCTTTCTTTTTTCATCTCTGTCCTCCCACTGCCTCGCTCCAGACATAAGCATAGTTACGGGAAGTGAACAGCAAAGTAGTGTATGTACTTGGCTGGGCACAGTGGCTCATTCCTATAATCCCAGCACTTTGGGAGGCTGAGGTGGGAGGATCACTTGAGCCCATGAGTTCAAGACCAGCCTGGGCAACACAGTGAGACACTGTCTCTACAAAAAATACAAAAATTAGTTGGGTGTGGTGGTGCATGCCTGTAGTCCTGGCTACTCAGGAGGCTGAGGTGGGAGGATCTCTTGAGGCCAAGAGGTCAAGGCTGCAGTGAGCTGAGATTGTACACCTCAGCTTGGGCAACAGAGAGAGACTCTGTCTCAAAAAATAAAATAAAAAACAAAACCCTAGTTTTCTGATCAGAGAACTATAAAAGGGAGTCCCAAGGAATTGGGATAAAACCTGGAAACTGAGTAGAGGAAGGAGCAAAAGTTTATCATTTCTGAGGTAACTCCCAGCTGTGCATGTGTGGATCTGATCCTCAACACTGTACCACAGGCTGTGAGAACTGAACTACACAGTTCCTGCCCCAGACCTTGACTAACCACTGGGTGGAGAATATTCAGGACTGATCCAAATAACACTGCAAAGCCTTTGAAAACAGAACTGATATTAAAATTACAACCTAGAGAAGTCTAATTGGAGTTTACAGTCTAATCCCAACCTGATTGATTATGGCTAACACAAAAATATCAACATTCACTCCAGGATTTAAACAAAACCTCTAGTCTTGTAGCATAGTATTCAAAATATCCAGGGTACAATCTAAAATTACTCAGCATTTGAGAAACCAGAAAAATCTAAACTGGGAAAAGATAATTGATAGACACTAACACTAAGATGACACAGATGTTGGCATTATCTGACAAAGACATTAAAGTAGATATTATAAAAATATTCTAAGAACATCCTTGAAATAAATGAAAACATAAAAAAGAAAGTCTTGGCAAAGACTTCCTTTTTTTTTTTTTTTTTGAGATGGAGTTTCACTCTTGTTGCCCAGGCTGGAGTGTAATGGTGCAGTCTCAGCTCACTGCAACCTCTGCTTCCCGGGTTCAAGTGATTCTTCTGCCTCAGCCTCCCAAGTAGCTGGGATTACAGGCATCCGACACCATGCCCAGCTAATTTTTGTATTTTAGTAGAGATGGGGTTTCACCATGTTTGTCAGGCTGGTCTCAAACTCCTGACCTCAGGTGAGGTTGCCCACCTCAGCCTCCCAAAGTGCTGAGATTACAGGTGTGAGCCACCACACCCTGCCACGATTTCCTATTCCTATTGTATTTAGTTTTTCCATTTGAGAACTGAAAAATACAATAGCCAAAATTTAAAACCCACTGGATGGGATCAGGACAGAATGGAGACGGCAGAGGAAAGAGTCAGTGACCTAGAAGATACATAATAGAAATCACTGATCTGAACAACTGAGAGAAAAAATTATTTAAAAAATAGAGAAGAACAGAGCCTTGAGGATCTGTAGGATAGTACTAAAATGCCTCATGTATATTATTAGAGTCCCAGAGAGGAGAAAGATTATGATGTAGAAAAAGGTGTTTGGCCAGGCGCAGTGGCTTTTGCCTGTAATCCCAGCACTTTGGGAGGCCGAGGTGGGTGGATCATCTGAGGTCAGGAGTTTGAGACCAGCCCAGCCAACATGGTGAAACCCCATCTCTACTAAAAACACAAAAATTAGCCGGATGTGGTAGTGCTGGACTCCTTGAGGTTATCTACTGGGACATTTAGAGTTTATTGTTCAAGGAATGCAGTCTTGCAAGCCTACTGTAGACCAAGCGGCTGACCTCTTCTTCCACACACACCCTTCTCGCTATCTCTTTTGCCTAATAAATATGGAGGGCTGTGTAAAGCTCAGGACCCTTGTCTACTAGAGGCAAGGTGCCCCCTGACCCCTTCTTCCAAACATACTCTTTTGTCTTTGTCTTTATTCCCACGCTCGCTTCCCTTTGTTCAGTCCACCAGGGATTGAGATCGGTTACAACACCACTGCACTCCAACCTAGGCAACGGTGAGACTCCGTCTCAAAAAAGAAGAAAAAGGCATTTGAAGAAATAATGCTTGAAAACCTTTCAAATTTGTTGAAAGACGTGAACATACAGATTCAAGAATCCCAACAAACCTCAAAAGGATAAACCCAAAGAAATCCATCCTCAGACACATCATAATCAAACTGGTGGATAACTAAACACATACAAAAAACCTTCCTTTTGGCCGGGCGCGGTGGCTCAAGCCTGTAATCCCAGCACTTTGGGAGGCCGAGACGGGCGGATCACGAGGTCAGGAGATCGAGACCATCCTGGCTAACACGGTGAAACCCCGTCTCTACTAAAAAATACAAAAAACTAGGCCGGGCGCGGTGGCTCAAGCCTGTAATCCCAGCACTTTGGGAGGCCGAGACGGGCGGATCACGAGGTCGGGAGATCGAGACCATCCTGGCTAACATGGTGAAACCCCGTCTCTACTAAAAAATACAAAAAACTAGCCGGGCGAGGTGGCGGGCGCCTGTAGTCCCAGCTACTCGGGAGGCTGAAGCAGGAGAATGGCGTGAACCCGGGAGGCGGAGCTTGCAGTGAGCTGAGATCCGGCCACTGCACTCCAGCCTGGGCAACAGAGCGAGACT